>NW_027361698.1:36302500-36602500 GCF_039654945.1 Dendrobates tinctorius
TGTTTTAGCCATGTTGTCCTGGCTGTGGTTTTTGTAAAGTCTCTCTCTTTCTCCTGAAGGATAGAATATCCCTTTTTTTATGCACATATGTCCTCCAGGCCTTCATCCAAAGGTCAGGGGGAAGGTGGGGTGAGTTTAAATCTCACTGAGTATTTAATCAATCTGCATAGTTTGTCCTCTGTTTTGCAGGTCAACAAACAAGCTGGCCTGATACAATGTGTAATCAACATATTAACAAACATATATTGTTCAATTACCCTATGCTCCTGTCCCTCAAAGATAGCAGAAAATGAGTTATAGCAAACAGCAATGCAAAAGTCCATATACAGGCTCATACGAACAATAATCTGTGTTTCTTGACCAACAAAGGAAAACACAAATAGTCAGCATAAAGATAATGTCCTATGTCTCTTGCTCTACTGAAGATAGACATCTGGACAATTAATATTAATTGATGTGTCGTCAGAACTGCTTTAAGAAAGTGTCTTCTAAATATTGTCACTAGGTTTTGGAGTTGATGTTGAATCCATCTTGAACCTGAAAAGGTCCAAATTGCTAATCATTAATAATACCAGCCTATAGCAGCACCGCACCTCCACCTTGCTGGCGTCTGAGTGGAAGTGGTGGTCTGTTCCAGTTTCTGCTGCAGACACTGGCCTATCTGGCCATCAAGAGTCACTCTTATCTCATCCGTTCATAAAACATTTAAAACATCTGTGTTCATACATGTCTTGGCCCAGTCTTGACATTTCCCCTTATGTGTTATGTTCAGTGGCAGTCATCTTTTTACTTTCCTTATCTTGGCCATGTCTCTGAGCATTTTGTACTTCTGGGAATTCCAGAGAGGATGCAGCTCAGGAACATGAGAGCAATGGAGGATAATGGGTTCCAGATCACTTCATATTTGATTCTTCTCAAAACTTATTCAGTTAACGTGCTTCTTCTTTCTTCACACATATTTTGCGACCCTGTTGACTATTTGCAACAAAACTTTTCATTGTTCTGTATTCATGCCCCAATATCTTAGCAATTTTAAGACTTTTAACAATTTTTGACTTTTTGGAGACTGTTAGATCTCTTTATTGGAGCATATTGCCTGAGAAAAACAAGCTGTCCAATAATTCTTCACACTCTGAGGTGTTGATATCCTAAGGCCACATCCTCCATCATCACATACATAGACATCACCTGATATGCTTAATCCAATAAGAATTTAAGTTTGTACATCTTGGAGTTGGAAAATGTGTGGAAAAAAATTTATATGGTCAAAATACTCATCTAATAATTGTTCACTCAGTGTAGTAACTTACATCTGGAATGCCCATTTTGCTGAAAACCACCGGCTGAGCAGCACTCAGTCTTATAATTACTGTATGCTCACTCACCTACTTTTTAGACTAGTCAGTCGATTCATCAAGACTGGAGTAATGCACAATCATACTATGCCAGTCTTGCTGGAAAAAAAAGGGGCTTTACTTCTACGTGGTGGATGCCTCCGTTCACAGTGCCAGAATTGCTACTCTATTTAATTGAAAATCTAGTATTTTGTGAAAAAAAATCAAGTTTTGAGGAATTTTATATGGTGGCGCTACGCATCCCAATTATGTGTGTGAATTGATGCTGCCTCAGTGGGCTAGGTGCAAATTGTTTAAAATTCACTTTATTTGCATAAATTAGTTTTTTATGCATTTTCAGGGCCACTGTCCAAGTATCACTGGTAAACGTATACCTTCATATGTAGTATAAATGAGTCATAGTCAAAATACATAATGCTCATTTCATTCATTCTAAAAGTTGTACTTAAATGGAAATTTAGTCAAAATGATACTTTGATGTCATAGATACATATGTGGTGACCATAGGGCTAAAGATAGTAATTTCAGACCACTACTGATTTAAGACTGAAAGCTCTATAGAGCTAAAAAAAAAACCAAAAAAGATTGTCACTGCTTGGAGACTTTTGTCATTAAAATCTGGTGAGTTCCATGAGTCCTTGAACAGTGAACGAGGGGCATTAGCTCTCTATAGTGTTTTCTGAGTCTGGAGTCAGTAATAATCCGAGATTACAGAGTACACCACTTTAATCCTCTCACATGTTTTGACAGTATATGAGACAATGATTGTATATATCTGTAAGTGTCCATTTAAATGGGGAAAAGAAAGACTGCTGATTAGCTGCTTGGTTACTTATCGACGATTATTTTATTTAATTTGCCCGTTTACACAGGCTGACCTGGCCTCAGATCCAAACTAAACGTTGTGCAAGGGTCCCGTTTCACATAGCGACGCACCAGCGATCCCAACAGCGATACGACCTGGTAAGGATCGCTGGTGCGTCGCTACATGGTCGCTAGTAAGCTGCCAAACAGGCAGATCTCGTCTATGACGCAGCAACCATCCAGCGATCCGTATAACGACCTCGGCGGTCGTTGGTACCTTGTCACACAGCAGCTTTTCTGATGACTCACGCCTGCGTCCCTGAGTTCTGCGTCGCCAACAAGGTCGTTTGTCGGCGTCAAACACAGCGATGCATGCTGGGCAGCGGGACGCCAACATTGAAAAAATGGCCCAGGACATTCGAGCACGATCAGCAATATCCAGTGGGGGGACCTGTCGCTGCTATGTGTCACACATAGCGAGATCACTGGTGAGGTCGCTTTTGCATCACAAAATCGGTGACATTTCAGCGATCTCGCCAACGATCTCGTTATGTGAGACGGGGCCTTAAGAGATCTGTAATAGAGCATGCAGTTCGCACAGGCTGCCATTGTTGTTTATTGGCAGCACAAGTCCTGTGTACACTGCTGCTGAGAATAACGATCTTTTGTGCAGCACAAAAAATCATTACACACACCGTTTTGCTTGTTTGGTGATCGGCGCCTTATTCAGACTGCAAGATTATCGTGAACAATCAATCTTAGAAATGTTCATTTATAAAAAAAACAATGCAGTTTATATGGACCTTAAGTTCATGTGTGATGCATCTTTGATGTCCATTTAACCTTTCCTTTTATTACAATGATCTTGACACATCTGTATCAGGAAATAATAGGGTACTGGAAATCAACCAAAATGAAAAGCAAAAGATAAGTCATGGTAGCATTACTTATAAAGAACATTAGATAAGTGAAGCTCTATATATCTCTCATCAAACCGGGAGCAGGCATATGACAATGTACAATTATTGACAGTTAAGGATAGAAGAACACCAAAAAAGACACGGTAGAAGAGTGAGAGGAATAAATGCATCACAAACAGCCCAGTAGATGTCCCAAAGATCTATTGTTTTATTGAAAATATCTTATCATTACAATAAACGAGCCATACGCATTAGGTGGTTGGTGACTGAACACTGCTTTGGCCGATCGTTCAACCAACAGCTATGTTAGCTGACTCAGATACAGGAGTGCTCATTCGCCCGAGTATTCCTTTGTTCACTATGAGAAAGACACTGGCTGATACATATGCCGGCAGCCTATCTCCGGGAGAGCAACGCTATCAGCAGTCCAAAATCATACATGCTCGATCAACATCTCCCCTGACCATTACTTGTATGGTAAGCCCATACAGATTAGATGGCCATAGCCGCTGATATCGATGGATACAGCTGAGATTAGTCTAAGGGTCTTTAGACAGTTGGTATTGTAGCTTTTTGATGTTCTTGATTCTGATATAAAGACTTTGTACTGAAGGGAGACATCTGTTTGTAGTGAGAAGCATTTAGGCAGCGTGCTGCTGTTAAAATGTTCAAGAATAATCTGATGGCACATTATTATTATTTATTTGTATAGTGTCATTAATTCCATGGTGCTGTACATGGGAAGGGGGGTTACATACAAAGTTATAGATATCGTTACATACAAAGTTATAGATATCGTTAACAGTAAACAAATTTAAAATGACGGACTGGTACAGAGGGGAGATGACCCTGCCCTTGCGGATTTACATTCTACATTCTTACATTCCCAACAACCATAGGAAATAAATTAAGGAGATAGATCCAAGTATCCAGCAGGAGAATGATAGATAGGACTTGATAAACGGGGATTTTGCCTCTAGCCATAAAAACTTGTCGCACAGAAAAGTCCAAGTAAATATCAAACAATGATCCTCCAAGGCAGAAGTGGGCAATTTTATTTTCCAAAAGGACCACATGAGAGACCATGACTGTTGTGGAATGTGAAAACCAATAGGCTGACATTAAATCTCAATATAAATATTAACATTGTAACATTGTTTTAATATTGAGCAGAATTAAGTATGCGGACATCCCCCTATATACACCATATGAGCCCGTAAAGACCCCCCTATATACCGTATAAGCCCACACAAAGTCCTCTATATACCGTAAGAACCCACACACAGACCCTCTATAAACAGTGTAAGCCCCCACCTAGCTTCTCTATATACAGTATTACACCTTACATAGCCCCCTATAAACAGTATGAGCCACCACAAAGCCCCTCTATATATAGTGTGAGGTAACGCTGTCATTTACTTGGGGAATTCTCGCTTGGCAGCGAACAAAACACATCCGGCACGGGTTTTCCATCAACCATAGCAGTCCATGCGGGTTATTATGCAGCATAAACCGATAGAAGCAATCAACAAAACTTCACATAAACAGCAGAGCGTCCGTTATTGCTTCCCTCTGTAAACCCAGTGTTCATACAGGTTGTTCAATGTCCAGCATACAGGCTTTCTTAGCCACATTTATCTCACCCACGTCAGGGTGTCCACATGGTTCCGTCACTCATGCTGCAGATGTCCATATCCCTCCAGGGAACTTTCAGGCTCTGGCAGCCATTACACACAGCCACACACAGGCTGTTAGCCAGGAGACAATCCTGCGCAAGGGACCTTCCGCTCTGGACCAACCAAGTCCCTGCACCCACTTGTGACTCACCCTGGCCACATTATATCGTTCATAGCCACGCCCACTGGGTCACATGACTCTGACCTCATCACAGGTCCTTCACACACTCACATAGCCTTTTACTACAGGCGTTTTCAGACACACCCCTGGGTGGGTTTGTAGGTAACCAGAACCCGCCCATCTCTCTAGCTACCTGAAAACTTCTCCCCTACACTTTGAAACAACACCACAGCAATGATATTGCTGATCACTCATACACAAGTCTCCATCTCAAAGCCACCCACTTTGAGATACATAACCATCCTTCAGGATTCTGCCACTCATCCGTTCTCTTATGACCTCCACACAGCGCCCCCTAGCGGACACAGTGGTTACTACACCACAATAATATGAGCCTTCACATAGCCTCCTATCTACAGTATGAACCCTACAGAGCCTCTCATATACAGGGTGATCCCCACATAGCCTCCTATATGCAGTGTGAGCCCCACATAGCCTCCTATATGTAGCATGAGCCCTACATGGCCTCTATATACAGGATGAGCCTTACATAGCCTCATATATACAGTGTGAGTACAACATAGCCTCCTATCTACAGTATGAACCCTACAGAGCCTCTCGTATACAGGGTGAGCCCCACATACCCTCTTATATGCAGCATGAGCCCCACATACCCTCTTATATGCAGCATGAGCCCCACATACCCTCTTATATGCAGCATGAGCCCCACATAGCCTCTTATATACAGCATGAGCTCCACATAGCTCCTGTATATACAGTGTGAGACTTACATAGCATCCGATATACAGAATAAACCCCATACATCCTCTTATATACAGCATGAGCCACACATAGCCTCTTATATGCAGCATCAGCCCCACATAGCCTCCTATATACAATATGAGCTCCACATAGCCTCTTATTTACAGTTTGAGCCACATATAGCCTTTTACATACAGTATGAGCCCACATAGCCACCTATTTACAGTTTGAGCCCCAGAATAACTCCTATATAAAGCATGAGCCTCACATTGCCTCCTATATAGTAACATAGCCTCTTGTGTGAGTTCCATATAGCCTCCTATAAACAGCATTTGGCCTACATAGCCTCCTATATACAGTGAGTCCCCACATAACTCCTTATATACAACATGAGCACCCCCATAGCCTATTATATACAGCATGAGCCCCACAGTCTTTTACATACAGCATGACCCCATATAGCCTCTTGTATACAGCATGAGCCTCACATTGATTTCCATATACAGTATGAGCCTCTAAAATACAGTGTGTCCCTAAAGAGTCCACACTGGATTTATTACATTGAGTTCATGTGAATTTTGCAAAGAGCATCAACCTTTGCATTGCAAATGATAGAAATCATATTGAAAAACTTAGATAATACTCCAATTGAATAAAATGTTGAGAAATTTCATTTGTTGAAAATATGTATTTTTGCACAGCACGAGCCCTCACATAGCCTCCCTATAAACAGCATGAGCCCTCAAATAGCCTCCTATGTACAATATGAGCCCCCTAATAGCCTCCTATATAAAGTATGAGCCCCCACATTGCCTCTTATATACAGTATGAGCCCTCACATACCCTGTTACTTACAGCATACAGTATGAGCCCTATATAGCCTCCCATATACAGCATGAGCCCAATATAGCCTCCTATATACATACAAACATCCCATACACAATAAAAAAAACACCACAAAACCACATATCTCGCTCCCATTCCCCCGACGCTCTGCCTCTGCTCTCTCCGAAGTGCACAGGCAATGCAATAAAATTATATCATCATGAATGCTGTTTCACTCGCTGATTGGTAGAAGATGGAAATGTGGTACCGTTCTCCACCAATGAATTACTCCTGTCGGCATCCTGAAGATGCAGATAGCAGTGACGTGTGGTTGCAGATGAATGGCCCGTTGGCCACTGGTTTAGCCCTTCTGCTGTTTTAGTCCACAGGTCTGCAGTTTGCTGTGCCCTGCTCCAGGGGAGCCACATGTCTAATAAACTGCAATAGTAACATACTGTAGATTCTGCCTGAAAGTAATACACGTGTAGGTTTTAAAGCAAACCTGTCAGCAGTGTTGGTCGATATAAGATACTGCCACTGCCTTTCAGGGCTTATCTACAGCATCCTTTAATGCTGTAAATAAGCCCCCGGTTCGACCTGAAAGATAAAAATAAGTCTTATTATACTCACTCGGGGGGGGGGGGGGGCGTTCCGGTCCGGAAATAGAATGTTGTACATAAGCCCTGAAAGGCAGTGGCCGTATCTCATAGTGGCCAAAACTGCTGACAGGTTCCCTTTAAGCCTCTGTTCCAAATGAGGTTCTGTTTATGATTAAACAGGGACCCCACCTTAAAGCAACCTGTCAGCAGGATTTTGTTCAGTAAACTAAGAGCATTATCAGGTTGGCAGTGTTACACTGATTGAAATGATACCTGGGGTGAAGAAATTCGTATGGTGGTTCTTGCGTAATCAGTATTTTTAAGTTTTCACTTAATGATATGCCCGGGACTGTAGGCAGAGTCTTCTCTTCCTACTCTAAGCCACAGCTTAGGAAGACCTGCCCACAGGCCCAACCAAAGCACCCTTTAATTTGGCAAAAAAGATATTGCCAACTGAAAAGACCCCAGTATTACAGAACTCGGATTTGACACTGGGACCCAGGACTGCGCCTTGACACACATTACCAGTAACTAGTATCTCTGCTCCCCCTTCTGATGCCAATACCATTTACTAATCTTAGCTCTACAGTGATTCACTATAATAATGGTGACCGATTTGGTACAGAATTTCTGCTTTGTATTTATGTTTTTCTATACAAACAAGTTCGAGGTCCGCAAAGTCACCTTTTTCACTCCACAGTAGTTCTGCAAGAAACTTGTCCAGGTTGTGCTGTTTTTCATATACTTAAGCCGGAGATTTTTGGGTTTCCCTTCTCTCCAGAAGTGAGATACTTTTGTTACATAAGATAATCTGCTTCATTTTCACATATAACTAAATGTCGTAAATCTGTGAATCAGAGCTATGTAGGAAATGTCCTCCTTGCCCTGTCTGGGTGTCTATGGCTTCCCTACTATCATTTCTATGTAAATTCATAGTATTACTGAGACGCTAGCTCATAAAGATGCAACTGCAGTTTCCTCGAGTTGCTGATTATACAGAACTAATTTGCATTCTCTGGAGAAGCCGTTATGGGAGAGAACCAAAAATGTATTTAAGGTATAAAGGTCTCCCCTTTCCCCATTAATAATGGACTTATTCCATGCCGCGCTCTCCATACATTCTTTTCTGAAAGCCTGAGCCTGTTTTGCTATTTTCTTGGCACCGCTACCTGTATTTCGCAATCAAGGGGCTTCCTTGGTAACTGCATCTGGCTGTTCCTTAAGATTTTTTCAGCACTGAAAGGAAGGAGGTGATGAAAAGGATCTCCTCAACTCCATGGTCTGGTTCCAGCAACTTGCTCCAGCTTGCCCGCCTCCTCCTATACCCTGCCTGGCTCTTGGCAGCCCTGTGTAAGGCATTACATAAGCATGTTTATTCTTATTCCCTACAGCTCTTCCTTCATTGTTAACATGAAAGTGAGAATTTCCTTAATAAAACCAAAGACAAAAATAATATCTTGATCAAGTTATAAGCCTACTGCTCTTGCATGAAAATAGACTTTAGCATTTGGTGCTTTCCGACGTTCTGCACGTCTTCCTTCATTCAGTTCTACTCTCATCATGTTAAGCTCTAAGGCTGAGTTCACACGTGGCGTTTTTTTTCGCGTTTCCGCGGCGGTTTTAACCGCGCGATTTTGCCGCGAAAACGCGAAAAATAAGCATCCCATGCATTCCTATGGGATTCCGCAATGCTGTGCTAATGCTGCGGTTTTTACCGCGGCGGATTCGCTTCGCGGTAAAAAACGCAGCATGCTCATTAATTTGCGGAATCGCGGCGATCCCGCACCCATAGGAATGCATTGTTCCGCTTATTTCCCACATGTGGCTGTGCACACCATGCGGAAAGTAAGCAGAACAATTGCGGATGGTACCCACGGTCCGGAGGAGAGGAGACTGTCCTCCGGGCTTTGGGTACCATATCCCTGTAAAAAATAGAATTTAAAATAAAAAATATTGTTATTCTCACCCTCCGACGTCCCGCGCAGTCTTCCCGCCTCTCTCCACGCTCTCGTTCCCAGTAATCCTTTGCGAAAATGCTCGCGATGACGTCCCTTCTCGCGGGATCGCGAAGTCTCGTGGTCATTCGCGCGACGTCATCGCGAATAACCGCGAGACGTCGCGATCCCGCGAGAACTGACGTCATCGCGGGCATTTTCGCAAAGGATTACTGGGAACGGATGCGCGGGACGTCGGAAGGTGAGAATAACACCGTTTTTTATTTTTTTTTTTACATTCTATCTTTTACTACTGATGCCGCATAGGCAGCCTCAGTATTAAAAAGTTGGTCACACTTGTCAAACACTATGTTTGACGAGTGTGACCAACCTGTCAATCAGTTCTCCAAGCGATGCTACAGATCGCTTGGAGAACGCTAGCATTTTGCAAGCTAAATACGCTTGCAAAATGCTAGTTTTTCCGTGGGAAAATCGCGGGAATTTAAAATGCGATTTTCCCGCGGACTGGAATTCCGGAATTCTCGCGGTAATTTCCGCAAGAGTTCCGGTACGTGTGCACTTAGCCTAAGAAGGACGTTCAAGAATAAATTTGTAGATTTATGCAAATTAAATTACAAGCGACCCATAGCAACTGACCCTTATACCCACGTATGCAGATACATTGCCCACAGCTTCCCTAAAACAGCCTTCTTTTAGCCCAGCAACATCTGGACCACATTTATGTCCTACTTGTTCATACACCTCCTACTCTTTGAAAAGGATGCTTCCTTATTAAAATGACAGCCATGACTTAAAGGGAATGTCAGCAGGTTTTTGCTATAGAATCTGATAGCAGCATGATGTAGGGGCAGAGACCCTGATTCCAGCGATATATGACTTCGCTTATTGGATGCAGCAGTTGGAATAGTATCATTGTTTTCTCTGTTGCAGATATAGCCGAGTTGCTGAGCTGTGTATAATCCCGTCTGCACTACAGAAAGCAGCTAGTCCATGCTAGGGGTGTGGCTGGACCTGAAGGCATGAGACATCTAGCCCTATAGTGATGATCTCCTGCTGATAAAATACTGATTGCATTGAACGCGCAGAACACAGCCCACTAAATGATACATTGCTGGAATCAGGCTCTCAGATTACATAGCAAAAACCTGGTGACAGATTCCCTTCAAGTTATGTATTGCATATATATTGATATATTTTAATATCATCATGTTATACTGTCTGCTTTAATAAGGTATGATAAGCATAACAAGCACACGACAATTCTCGGATGCGAGAGGATCGGGTGATAGTTAATCTTACTGCGCTGTGATTCTCTTGCATGAGAGAATCGTATCACCGGTGGGGATAAGATGGAGAACTTAGTTTCTCCATCTTCTCCATTGTCTCTATGCGCATACATTGGACAGCACTTGGATGACATCTGAGTGCAGTTCAATGTTTCACTCGCATGCATAGAATTGAATGGGTGGGGGAGATCCAATTGTTTTCTCACGCTGAATTGGCATAAAACATTGCACGGCACTCAGTCGTGTTATACATTGGTGTGAGCGAGCCCTTACAAGCAAATACAATTCTGCTTCCTTAGATTATTGGAAGTGACAATTGAATTACAACTGCCAATATTCTAACGGCTCATAGACGTCGGTGACTTTTCTCGTGTGCAAAGAAAAAATGACAAATTTTCAGGAGTGTTCTAGATCAAATTTTCATCAGTATTTGGTCAGATTTCACCATCTGTTTCATATTTATTTTTTGCTTCTGAGAAGTTTTCTAAGGGTACGTCTCCACGGGCCGTATTGTCGGCGCTTTGGACGGAGCGGAAACCCTGCTCCGCCCAAAGTCCCTCCCCCTTCTGTACGCACGGTGATTCCGGATGTGCTCATTGAACACATCCGGAAACGCCGCACCCTATACATAGGACTGTGTTATTTACCTTGCGGTGATGGAGCATAGCCGCAAGGTAAACAGACATGCTGCAGTTTAAAAAGACGCACCACTTGTCTGGAAACGCAGGGTCGCCGGATGCATGTTTGCACGCATAGTGGAGACGGAATTTCATAAAATCCCCTCCACTATGCTGTAACATCTGGACGTTGCGGATTAAACGCTGCGGCTGTATGCAGTGTTCAATCCGCAGCTAAATCCAGGTGTAATCCGGCCTGTGGAAACATACCCTTAAGCTTCTCTCATGAAACCAGGGTCTGCAAAAAATACAAGAACAAGTGAACAGCCTGATAGACTGTACTAGTTACGAGTTCTATGCGGAAAAAACCTCCGACATAAAAATACTGGTGTCTCATTGTGCCCTTGTTTAGACCAATATTTACAATTTTGTGATAACACCAAAATTCTAGTAAGATTCAAGACCTCCTTCTAGACATTGTGCAGAAGAACCATCGAAAAAGTGGTCCTTCACTAACAAAATGATTTCCTGCATTAGAACGCCTAGAATCTGAGGGATTGTTATTACCTTCCCATCATAATATCGTTACTGTTGGTTCCTTATGAATTATCTCAATTAGGAAATCTAGCTCAGATATAGCGGTGGGATCCCATAGATGGGGTAGTTTAGCATATAGTGCAGTCATCTGTTTCATAGACCTGTCTAATACAATCAGGTTGGATTTTCCAAAAGTCAAAAACTTCTTTCAAAACGTCCATAAATATCTAGATGTGTTTTGAGATGTTATACAACCTTGTTCTCCGCCTAATGTATTGATATCTTGTCTTGGTCTGGACACTTTTGAGAATGGTTTTTGGTAAGTTCTTGGACTATGAATTGCCTTCCTAACACAGGAAAGTCCCCTACTGATCCTTGACAGCTATACTGTAACTAATGAAGGTAGGATAAAGAATTAGCCTGCTGGTTTAGCTTAGCAGGAGGGAGGCGCGGTGTTAGGCGTCTGGGTTCTGCGTCTGCTCTGCAGGAATCCAGAGCCTCACATTCTGCGGTCTCCTGCTGTCTATCTACTGCAGAGAAGATTACTTTGCAGCAGACCGCTCCAGAGACTAAGTTCCTCTGTGCTCCTACTGGGCATGCTCACGAGGCGATCTCCCATTGGAGATTGGGAGTCATGTGCCCAGGTCCTGCTCCAGATCTCATTGGTCCATCTCGGAGATCTGGAAGGTCCTGCACGGCTATAAAAAGCACGCATGACCGTTCGGCCATGCGCTAGTATAGACTTTTCAAGCTAATGTGTGAATGGTGACGGATGTATGACTCTGGTGACTGACTCATTTGAAACCCCTTCCCTCTGATATTACGTATGTGGATAGGGAATTAGTTCAGCTGTCAGCGCCAGTCAGTGGCAAGCCTTAGGCCACTGTGCACACCGCACCTCTACTCTAGCGTCCGACATTGCGCCTGCTTCCTAGCTTTGTCGACTAGCAGCCGTGGCCTACGCCGCGCTGCAGTTGCAGCCCTCCTTGGCATCCGCAGTAGCGACGCCGCACACACGGTAGGTCTAGACGGACGCATCTCCTCTGTCTTGGGTCCTGCTCCTGTGACCAGATACCGTGTGTGCATTTCCCTGTGGTCTGTGACACTAACAGGCTCAGTGTTTTTGTATGTTTATGTTGCCGCGCCTCTGTGTGTGAACAGAGCCCGCTTTGCGCACTTCAGGTGAAGTCTAACCCGTGCGCATTATACCGCCATATTCTTCGTCTGTCATTACCAAGCAGTGGTGTAACACCTACTGCATGGTGGACCCCGAGCGACGAACGCACTTTATTATTTATTTTTATTTAGTGCGTTCCGCTGTTCCTAACACGCGGTGACATATAATAATCCACAGATGCGACAGGTCTATTATTCACCTAAAAATTTATTAATTTGATAAAATCAAAAACACAAAAATGTTACTTTGGCTCAGTCGGGAGATGTGTCCATTTTTATTAAGTACAATGGCCCCAATTCATTAAGACTGGCATTTCGTATGCCAGTCTAAATGAGAACACAGGAATAAGATGTGCTGAATTCTTTAAAAGGCTCATGCCACCTGTTACATACAGGGCATCTTATCCATGCCATGTGCCTTCACGCGCCTTTCTAGAAAAGTTACTCCAATCAGAGACTGGAGTAACATTTCTGGAGTAAATAAATGTGATGGGCGGGTGTGTACACCTCTTCCTTCTCCTCAACACTGCCCATTTTTGGCAGAACTTCTTGAAAATGGCATGAAAATGCCAAAAGTCGCAATATTTTTGTTTAACTTTGTTCAAAGTGTTTTAGACCGGTGTCCTGGCATAGGCACGTTGCATCAGCCCCAATGTGTTCTGCACCTTCGTCAGGATGGTACTCAGACTGCTCTATTTCAAAACCCACATCTTCTGTCTGTTTCTTACAGCGACACAGTCCCATCAATTTGCTTATCATTAGCAGTCCTTTGCAACAAAAGTGGGCAACTCCTTCATGTAGCTGATTTTTACAGTTTCAGCCGATGACTAGTGGAATCTCGTTATCATTAAAGTCTTTGAAAGCTAAAAAGTTTTAAAAAGTTAAAAATATAATATTTAACACTGAGACTGCCCAGTCTTCCCAGAATGTTATTGTAATTATAAAACAATAGTGTGTAATTGTAGTGGCTTACCTATACAGTGTGCCTGTATGACACCTCACTGGTAATCTGATCAGCCGGTGCTAATATGATGGACAAGAAATGCAGAGAAAATACAGCAACACAGATACTGTTACAGCCCGGAGAGTTTTCTCTCCAAAAAGAAGCCGATATTTTTGGATGAGAACCAACTTTTTTTCTCTGTAATGTCATATTGAGGTTATCGAATAACATCTGTCCGAAATACCATAAGCTCTGTCATCCATCTGTTGCCGCAGTGGCATTTTCATTCAAGTCTCCAGATCTTCCATCTACTCCCCTCTTTGGTCCCTCCTGCAAACATCTGCCCTATCTCTGAAACTGTATGAAAAAAATCAGGTGGAATGAAGTGGTTAGAAAAGCATCTATCAACACATGTGGAGCCTGCCAAGTCAAGTATTTGGGTTGGAAGTCATGCCTTCCCAACTGCTTGAAAACAGGAAGTATCTCTGTTAAGTGATGGATAGCCTTACTTTGCTGAGAGTTGGAAAAAGAAAGAAAAAAAAGAGAAAACTCTTACATATGTGCTGCGCAGTATAACGCCACACCGGTACCGTGATCTACAGTGATGCAATAAGATTGGCGTTGATTATTAGAGACTTGTTTGCCATGACAAGTCAAGAATGCAAACAAATGACAAAATAAAATTATTTGAAATATCGAAGACCTGTGACCAGCCTCACAACTAGGGCACACTGAAAACCGGAGAATATATGCTGATGGATGGGATCTTATGGAACTTGCTGCACAATTTTAATATATATACAGTTGTGGCCAAAAGTACTGACACCTCTGCAATTTTGTCAGATAATATTCAGTTTCTTTCTGAAAATGATTGCAATCACAAATTCTTTGGTATTATCTTCATTTAGTTTGTCTTAAATGAAAAAAAAACAAAAGAGAATGAAGCAAAAAGCAAAACATTGATCATTTCACACAAAACTACAAAAATGGGCCAGACAAAAGTATTGGCACCCTCAGCCTAATACTTGGTTGAACAACCTTTAGCCAAAATAACTGCGACCAACCGCTTCCGGTAACCATCAATGAGTTTCTTACAATGCTCTGCTGGAATTTTAGACCATTCTTCTTTGGCAAACTGCTCCAGGTCCCTGATATTAGAAGGGTGCCTTCTCCAAACTGCCATTTTTAGATCTCTCCACAGGTGTTCTATGGGATTCAGGTCTGGACTCATTGCTGGCCACCTTAGAAGTCTCCAGTGCTTTCTATCAAACCATTTTCTAGTGCTTTTTGAAGTGTGTTTTGGGTCATTGTCCTGCTGGAAGACCCATGACCTCTGAGGGAGACCCAACTTTCTCACACTGGGCCCTACATTATGCTGCAAAATTTGTTGGTAGTCTTCAGACTTCATAATGCCATGCACACGATCAAGCAGTCCAGTGCCAGAGGCAGCAAAGCAACCCCAAAACATCAGGGAACCTCCACCATGTTTGACTGTAGGGACCGTGTTTTTTTCTTTGAATGCCTCTTTTTTTCTCCTGTAAACTATGTTGATGCCTTTGCCCAAAAAGCTTTACTTTTGTTTCATTTGACCAGAGAACATTCTTCCAAAAAGTTGTAGGCTTTTTCAGGTTAGTTTTGGCAAACTCCAGCCTGGCTCTTTTATGTCTCTCGGTAAGAAGTGGGGTCTTCCTGGGTCTCCTACCATACAGTCCCTTTTCATTCAGATGCCGATGGATAGTACGGGTTGACACTGTTGTACCCTCGGACTGCAGGGCAGCTTGAACTTGTTTGGATGTCAGTCGAGGTTCTTTATCCAACATCCGCACAATCTTGCGGTGAAATCGCTTGTCAATTTTTCTTTTCCGTCCACATCTAGGGAGGTTAGCCACAGTGCCATGGGCTTTAAACTTCTTGATAACACTGCGCACGGTAGACACAGGAACATTCAGGTCTTTGGAGATGGACTTGTAGCCTTGAGATTGCTCATGCTTCCTCACAATTTGGTTTCTCAAGTCCTCAGACAGTTCTTTGGTCTTCTTTCTTTTCTCCATGCTCAATGTGGTACACACAAGGACACAGGACAGAGGTTGAGTCAACTTTAATTCATGTCAACTGGCTGCAAGTGTGATTTAGTTATTGCCAACACCTGTTAGGTGCCACAGGTAAGTTACAGGTGCTGTTAATTACACAAATTAGAGAAGAATCACATGATTTTTTTGAACGGTGCCAATACTTTTGTCCACCCTCTTTTTTATGTTTGGTGTGGAATTATATCCAATTTGGCTTTAGGACAATTCTTTTTGTGTTTTTTCATTTAAGACAAATTAAATGAAGATAATAATAACAAAGAATTTGTGTTTGCAATCATTTTCAGGAAGAAACTGAGTATTATCTGACAAAATTGCAGGGGTGTCAATACTTTTGGCCACAACTGTACAATGTAAAACACTGCAATATGCAGCATTATAAAATATGAGAGTACTCATGACCCCATTGAAACACATGCATTCTTGAGACATAGACGCTTCGCAAAGAAAGTTGAAAAAAAAAAGGTAAATATGACATATAAAAAGCAAGTTGGATCTGGCAGGAATCTGTAGCCTGATGGAGTTTTAAGAGATGAGCTCAGTTTCGATCAGCACTTGTAATGCAAATGTAGGTGCTGAAGTCAGTTTCAGACCTGAAATAACCTTAACTTACAAGTTCTTGCAGAAATCAAGATGCCTCATAAGAGGAAGCATTCCAAGATTCTGTTTTACTTTCAGAAGGCAGATGAGGCACACCGGCTTTCCTTACAAGCCTCTGCATGGACCCGGGGCTCTAGCAGCTACAGTTAGTTGTTTTTGGATTGTGCTTTGGGCGGCTACGCATTGAAAAGATGACCATCTTGTAGGCTTAGGCCCCGATTCATCAAGACTGAAGTGTGCGCTGAAGTGAGGTGCGTCAAATTCAAATTGGTTTATAATGAATTTGGTGCTTCTTTCAGCTGCGAAGGACTAGTCTATGTGTGCGTCGTAATTTACGTCACCTTTGCAGTTTAAATTATGATGAATTTGTAGGGCACGCTTGGCCATTCCCCTTCCCAATCGAGCTTCAACCACTTTCCAAAAAACTGGTGAAGCTCGCCCTGGACTGTAGCAAAAAAAAACCCCACTTTTTTTGTGCAAGTAATGATTGCACAAAACTTTGGTGACATTTCAGGACATTTTAACCTAGAAAACTGCCATAAACAGCTTGCTTAATCTGCCATCTAATGCCATTTACTAAAACTAGTGCATGAGGAATGGAGCTGTTTCCTATTACACGCTCTTCTCCGTCTAGTTTAGCAAGTATTGGGGGGCACATGACTATTACATAAGCAATTCCCCCATTAAGGAGCTCTTCAGCCTTGTTAGCATCAAGGACTTGACTTGACCGTGTAATACACATTCACCTACTAAAATGTTTGCAATCGTAGCTTCCACCAATAATATTATTGTTTTGGGTTTCTGAAGTGGGTACACAGGTGACTGATAGTGATACTATTTGGAAATGGGGTTGTCTTAACAGGACAAAATACTTTTAATTCATTCCACCGGTGCATCTGTAGACCAGCTAGTGATTATGTTGGCCTCTTAACCAAGCTTGAGGCATTGTCTAATGCGTGATTACCATTGGAAGCTCCAGTGTTAGCGCCATCTCACCATAACAAACTCTCTGAAGTATGAAGACTACAATTTGTCCGATCATTTGAACCTGACAAAGCCATTTCTATATGCGTTCATTATGTTGCACACATCAAGAGTAATGCATTTTTGCTTGGCAGACGCTGATAAGAAGAATCTAAGAAAAATGCTGAGAGGACATTTCTTAGAACAGGCTATATTAGCACATAGTAATATTCAGTGCATTAGTAAGACATTCAATATTTCAACATGGAATCCCAAATGGGACCAGTATTGTGTTTTTTTTAGGAACATTAAGTCTCTGGAGTATGTGAGGATAGACTTAAATCAGATGCAATCATGTTCCAAGAGCAATTTTGGTAATTTATCTCCGTTACCTGCATAAGCTGAGAACTTGCTTTATGAAGACAATATGCAGACGGGATTTGTTTTCCCTAGAAAAGAGGCCCCAGGAAGGACAGCGAGCTGAGCACAATCATGCTTTCTGGGGGATTAGAACTGCGGGGTCTGAATGTAGAGGTCTTGGAAGCAGAAATTGCCAGATTCTCTGTGAATTGTGATGTTCGACTAATTAGAACCAGCTTATAGGTCTGCACTCTATCCTGATGTCCATCTTTCTGTACATTGGGGTAGTTTATTCTTATTGATACATTTTGTATTAGCTATTACAAGAAAATCTCTTGTGAAACATGACATATTCATATTAAGTGAATGTTTGGGCAATATTGTGACGTGTATGTGTGGTTTTCTATCCCAACCCAGTCTTTCCCCTTCGCGTCCCTTGACGTATGTGTGATACATGGCTATAAGAACAGAGCTGATTACATTGATTTCTATCTATACTGCTCTGTTTTGAGAGATTGGAATAAGATGGCTGTACCACACAGTGGCAATTTATTTGGGATCAGGGGCTGATGGTAATTATCTGAGAAAACGGAAAATGTTAATATAATAATTTTTTTTACTACTTTCACAGTTAAAAGGGCATTCTGGGACTAACCTACAGTAAAAATGATCCATCCATAGGTTAGGTCATCAATATTACATTGGTGATAGGTGCAGTACCTAGGTGCAACCACTAGGCCATGTACAGAGCTGTGCTGATCCAGCTCCTTGGATTGTTTACATCTGGCCGATGCTGGTGCAGACAACCACTGATTGGTTGGGGTGCCAAACACTCATAGAGCTGATATTGATAACCTGTCCTGTTGGATAAGGCCTCAATCCAGGACAACCCTTGTAAAGACAGGATCATTGAATGTGTCTATATTTTCTAATACTACTTTTATCTTGTGCTGCTGATGATTCGGTAATGAATATTTCTGGGTGATGGGTGAGGTTATTGATGTAGTAATTAGTACATAAAATGTTTTCTTCAGTGGCAGTATGTAAATGTATGATGGAATGAAAAATTAATTTCATCTGAGCCTTTTGTTGGCAGCATACACAGGAAAGATTTCCCAATGTATACCTTTGGCAGAAAAGCTCTGGCCCATAGGGTCCATTGTAACAAAAAGTTTACTTTTTTCACTCTAAAGCCGGGGTCACACTGGCGAGGAATACGGATGAGTGAGAGGCGTTAAAAGCGCGCATTACACACGGACAAATGATTCTCTATGGGGCAGCTCCCAACAGCCGTATATTTCTCGGGCGTATTCTACGGTCCGTGCAAATCGCAGCATGCTGTGATTGTCAGCGTACTACGCCCGTAGTACGCCAATGCAAGTCTATGAGTGCGCAAAAAATATGCATTACACACGGACCAGATGTGACTTGCGAGAAATACGCACCCAGTGTCCTTTAGAAAAGCCGGCAATTCAGTGCGCGATACAGTAAAATCACACTGACAGGTTTTATAACACAAACGAAAGAATAGATATAGACACATAGATTACATACACATATATATATATATATATATATATATATATATATATATACACATGTCATTGAGACACATATATATTTATATTTCACAGAGTTCTTCATAGCAGAATAGCCGCTAATTCAATTGCCGGCTTTTGTGAAATCATTCCCCAACCCGACATGAAATGACACATGGTTTACATACCATTTCATTTCATGCTTTTTTTTGTATGTCTCTCTTTAGTAATTAGATGAGGGTTGATGTGTAAAATTTGGGAGGTGTAGGTATTAATTTAAGGGGTTAATTCATTGTAAAATATATGTGGTCTCCCGCATTTACAAATTACTGCGGGAGCCCACACATTTTTTTACAACGAATTAACCCCTTAAATTAACACCTACACCTCACAAATTTTATATATATGCATTCTTTGTGTCTATATCTATTCTTTCTTTTGTGTTATAAAACCTGTCATAGGGATCCATTATATGTCCATTTTGCAAGCCGGCGAGAAAATCTCAGCATACGGATGCCATACGGATTACATACGGATGCAGAGATGCGCAAAATACGCGAACACACCTTGCTTACGGATGACATACAGAGCACTATTTAGGGGTTATTCATCCGTATTACGCCTGTAAACTACGGACCGTATTTTGCGTCGGTTAGTGTGACCCCGGCCTAACCGTCTGTATAGGAAAGCACAGTCTGTTGCGCTTTTCAATACAGTTGAAGAAAGAAATACTAATGTATACCACCTTCATAGACATCAACAGGACACCTGTGGCCTCTATCCGGTAAATAGGCCCTATGGAGACATTTACCAAATACTGTACATCCGAAGCTTTTCCAAGCATAAACACTAAATGTAGGGCTTTGACGCAGTGTGTAAAGAGTCGTATGTGTTATGTTTGATCCATTTGTATGCAGTGAGATATTTAAAAGTGGGAAATATGTAGAAAATCTCATTTTAAGTGGATCCTATTCCCTGGAAAACAAGCCAGGAAAGAGAGGCTTCCGTGATGATATTATCAACTTTTAAAAAAACCATCTGTGGGATATTTAAATTCATCAGACACTCAAAATGGATTACTGTAGCTATGCACAAGGGGATAGGGTTAATGTAATAGACAGATGTGTGAGAGCCCAGTAGATAGCTGGGGTATTTCCCTTTTACTTAACACAATCTTCTGTCTACATTTGGCCAATAGAGGCTTGTTAGTGCTCAACCACTTGGCAATGACTTGGTTTCCATTGTGGCTAAACATCAGTCTAACAAACTAACAAATGGCAGATGCTTTTGACTAGTGAAGCCCTAGGGTTCAATGTCGTCAAAGAATTAGTTTCTATCACTGTAACATAAGCCACAAGTAGTTTTGTTCAATTGTATTGGCATAAAGTAAGTGTTGTGGTTATTCTTCTACTTAGGGAAAATATTTTATGTATTTTAAGGGTGATTTGACAAAGTTTTTAATTACTTGTAATTTTTCTTAGCCATGCAATCAAAATTTATATTTGACATTACATTGCAGAATAAAAAACATGGTCTGGATTTTTCAGTGTTGCAATACATAGAATAAGCAAGATTTGGCTGATTATCTGTATTACGACTTTTTTTGTTGTTAATACTTTATGCCATTTTGTGCTTTTTGAGAAAAGATTGGGGAGACAAAATGCACAATAGGGCGTTATTTGTGTGGTATTGTGAGAAAGCACAACACTTTAAAGACTCGATATATAAATGTAGCTCCTGCTTCTCCGCAAGTTGAAGGATCTAACTTAAAAATCAATAGTAGGAGATGCGACTGCACTACCAGTCGGTATGAATTAAGAAATATCCAAGGAGTCCAAGGTATTGTAAAATAGTTGCGGTTTTAATCTCAACTTGTTTCCAAGTATCCAAAACTTCTACATCAAGAGAAATCAGACAAAGTAACTTTCTGTGGTTTCTCTTGATGAAGTAGTTCTGGATACATGTTGAGGTTATAACCGCAACTATTTTGCAATAACTTGGACTCCATAAATATTTCTTAATTCATACCGACCAGCAGTGCAGCACACCCGCATCTGCTACTATTGATTTGTTCTTCATGTCACTTTAGAGAGGTCTCACATGGCTGTAAAACATGGACTGTGCTCAGATCGCAATAATCGGCTTGACCACCCTGTTTTCTGACCCTAGTTGACTACATGATAGGTATAAATAAGAACATTTTCTCACATCAGGAGAGATTGCAAATGGGCTGGGTATTGCAATAGGAGCACTATCAGTGCTTCACAGACGTGTGAAACTGGCTTTAGAGCGATTATTACCGTAATTTGTTGATAGAGTAGCAATAAGAAATTATCCTAAACAGTATTGTTAAAAACTCTAGTTGAATTTAATGGTGTAAAATATTCTTTTAGGGCCCCGTTACATGCCTCAATGTCCCAGCGATCCCACCAACGATCCGATGTGAATTGGATCGCTGTGACATAGCTGATCGCTGGTGAGCTGTCACATAGGCAGACTCACCAGCGGTCAGGACCAGCAAGCACACTGGTATCCAGGGTAAACAGCGGGTAACTAAGCGCCGCGCGGCGCTTAGTTACCCGCTGTTTACTCTGGATACCCGATCAGGACCAGAGAGCACGCTGGTATCCAGGGTAAACAGCGGGTATCTAAGCGCCGCGCGGCGCTTAGTTACCCACTGTTTACCCGGGATACCAGCGTCTGCTGTATGGCGCTGGGAGCTCGCTGATCGTTGGTCTCTCGCTGTCACACGCAGCGATGTGTGCTGCCCAGCGGGAGACCAACGATAGATTTATGGCCCAGACCATTAGGCAACGATTAACGATCAGCCAACTGATTGTTGCTATATGTCACACGCAACGATGTCATTTCAACATCGCTGCAATGTCACCAAGATGGTGACGTTGCAACGATATCGTTCACAATATCGTTGTGTGTAACGTGGCCTTTAGGGATTGCAAAGCACTATAAATAAAGGGTCTGATGTTCTCACACCAGTCCATGAGCTGTGCCTGATATGGTTGTTCAACCCAATAAAATTAACAAGGATAAGCTGCAAAAATAGAAATTATCTTGGAGAATTTTCATCAAGAAGTTATAGTGATATTGCCTGATTTCTTCTTTAGGACATAGCTTTTTGTATGTTTTTAAAGAAATTGTCCTAGGTTATATGAACATGACCTCATCACTATAAGACCTATGACATTGTGCAGACCTGAAGAGTGGGCCCTAATTCCAATGTATCCTAATTTAATAACATTACATAACAGGACCACGTGACTAATCTACGTGGAATTGTTAATCCTGTAGTTTACAATATTTATAATAAATTGTTATTGTGTAAGTGCGGAAAGGTCTCTTTGTGTTTGCAAAATGTGGACTGATCCAAATGAAGGAAGAGAACGATTTTTGGAGGTTGGCATGTCCGATGTTCTCACTTCCAGAATCGGTGCCATGTTTAAGTAAGGGTACATAGAGTACAGAATGAGTAAGTGGTGAGGTCACTGCTGCTGAGCTAAGTACACAAGAATGGCTTTTACCTGCTTGAATACCATCTTTTAGTCTAAGACGCCTTTGTTCTTTATGTTCAACAATATTACATATGTGATGTCAGAAACCGAGAAAGGATATATATTTGCATGCCAGCAACCCCCAAGGGCATCTTCATTCACCTCTGAGAAGAAAATCTGTTAGATGAGCTTGACAAAAGAACCCAGAAAAGTTTAGCTATGTTTTACGATGTAGAAAATGAGTTCAAAGGCGGATGTCTGACTTCAGCCTGCATATGAAGAGAGCTCTGTGAAAGGGAGTGCAAACTGTTTGTATTAATACCAGCAGAGCGAATCTTACTGAAACCCGAGACAGCAGCCTCTCAGACCTGTCAGAACATATTCCGAATTTTAGCAGAGCAGAAATATGTAGGTGTCCCTGGTGATGAGAACACTCCGAGGATGCTCTGATTTCAGTCTTGGCCAATGCAAACGAGTGATGGAAACAGTCAGAAGCAAGGAAAACATCTTTAGTTGCTTGGTGTGTTCATGTTATTTATTGCATGGTTAAAAAGAGTTATAAAAGGTCAAAGGCAATAGTTTCCAGCACAACAGTCTTTATAAAGACTCATCAGGAAGGGTGTTAGCTATATTGGTGTGTTACAGGAAGGAAGGCTTTTTCCTTCCATTTTTCTGCATGACTTTCACTGACATGATGAAGCTGAGAAACACATATTGGCCACCAGCCCCAAGGCAAGCATGCAGTATTTCTGATTGATGGGAACTTATACGACCCAAGGGGGCACCTGGAACACAACTGTTACTAGAATGACCTCTGTAGCTTATTTACTTACTTTCAAAAAATGAATCTGATTTGATTGTTCTGGGTCATTGTCATGTCCGCCATGTTTGTCATGTCTGCCATGTCTGTTTTGTCTCAAGAACTCCTGGAGCGATGTGCATATCTTGTCTGCTGTCCTGCATGTTCACTAGAGCAGTGTGCACACTCACCTCATGTCTGAGCTGCAGGATGCCTGCGTTTCTGCTCTGCCTTCTGTGATCTTCTCATCATGTCTAGGAGTCCCTGATCATGTGTCCCTGCCTGGATCCTGCACTGTCTGGTTCTGCAATCATCTCGTCATGTCTGGAATGCTTATCATGTGACGTTTCCTAAAGATCCTGCACTGTCTGGTTCGGTAATCATCTCGTCATGTCTGGAACTATGATCATGTGACCTGTCTAGGTTTCAGCACTGGATCTGCAGTCGTCTCGTCGTGTCTGGAACTCTGATCATGTGACTGTGCTCTGTTATCCTGTGGATCTGAACCCGGAAGTGCTCCCCTGGTCCTGACCTGGAAGAGGAGGTGCTATGCCCTATATCAGGCCGCCCCTTCCTTTGCTCAGGGCCTGAGTATTGTGTAGTGTCCCTGCATGGCTGCTTGGTCTGTGGGGCGCTCCCTCTATTCTGTGCCCTTGCACTCTGCCCTGTCGTGCATCTCTGCACACGCTCCGTGCTCGTACTCCATCTCTTGTCCCGTGCCTTGTCTTATGTTTGTCCGTTGTGCCATGTTCGTCCTTGTCCTGCTTGGACTTGTAGTCCTTCTGTTATTCTCTGCCTTGCCTTTGCTATGCTCTGCCTTGTTCCTCCCTATGGTCTCTGCCTTTGCTTGCTCTGCCTCTCTCTCTCTCCTATGGTGCTCTGTAGTGCTCCCTGGCACACGCACCATTCCTTCTCTCTTTCCTCTTGTGCTCTTTTCCATGTCTAGTCCCAAGGTTCTCCCTTGGCCCGGCTCAGGGCTTCGGCCTACGCTCCGCTGCTAGCTCTGTTCTTGCTCTGATCTGATTCCGTGTTTCTGCCTATGCTTCCGTTCCTGGTTCTTTACTCTGCATAAGCTCTGCCTTGTTTCTCGTCTTGTCTTCCCTTGCTCTTTCTTCGTATGCTCTTGCATGCTCCTGGCACATGCTCTGACACTGTACTCTGTCTCATACTCGATTGTGCCTCCTGGCACACGCTCTTACCCTGTACTCTGTCTTATACTCAGTCGTGCCTCCTGGCACACACTCTGATTCCGTGCTCTGTCTTATACTCAGTTGTGCCTCCGGGCACACACTCTGATCCTGTACTCAGTCTCTTACTCTGTTACACCTCCTGGCACACCTGCTGCCTGACTCAGTGCTCTGACGTGCTCCTTGCACGCTTCCTGCTTCACTCACACCCGGACGAACGAAGTCTCTGTATACCACGTGTTCCCGTGTCCACACTTTACACGTTCCTGCAGACACTCTCACCCACTCGTGTCTCCTGTGAGCCGGCCGCCTGGTGCCAGCAGTCGTGGTGCCTCACCCCCTGGGGCTTGCCCCTGACACTCCCTGTATAGGGGGTGGTCTTCACTAGGTCAGCTCGCCCTGGGAGGGTTGGTGTCACGACCCAGAGGGTCCACTCCAGGAGTCGTCACAGTCATGCATCAATGCATACTTCAGAATTAAGCTTACGTAGCTTAGTAGTAAATATCCTACATGATCTGACGAATTTGTGAAGAGCTGCCAGCTTGTAGTTTATTGCATCAGCTTGTGATTTCCAACAAGGGAGCAGGCCCAGGGTCTCCATAAGAGAGTGGTCTTTGGGCAACCTGAAATGGTCTCTTCTTTGGTAGTATTGAGTTTGCTGAAGATACCTGTCACCACTCCTGACTCATCTATGTTAGACAAGACACTCTCCATAAAAATATCAATTCTGGATGATCTTTTCTCATAACTGTGCATTGTGCCATACCCATTATCCCCCTGAATATATTTAAATAAATTGACATCTAGGTGTCACTATTCCTATATCACATGTATGTGTCCCTACACTGTCTACTAGTGTCAACTGATTGGTCCCTGTATGTGGAGACACATATCAGGTAGTAACACCCAGCTTTCAGTTTATATATATATATATATATATATATATATATATACATATACATACACATTGCTGGGAAGAATAAAAGAGGAACAGCACAAAACAGCGAGATCTGAGAAAAGATGGTTCAGAATTATGGCGGGGTATTTACTGAATCGGACATGTCAGACGAGGTGACAAGTCGTCTTTAAAGCGCACCAGACGGCAGATCCATGCTGCCTGAGCAATGGGCAACACGAATCGGATTCTTACTTCCATGACAGCGGCTGTAAGAGATCATATAATGCATATCTAGTGTTCATCATAGCTCACCATCTCACTTGGCATTTTTTGAAGTCTGATTGCAGGGGTATTTTACTCAATCAAACACATGGGAAATATAGAATTATTAACCCCTTAACGACCAGAGGTATTTTTGGTTTTACTTTCCCATTTTTCGCTCCCCTCCTTCCCAGAGCTATAACTTTTTTATTTTTCCGTCAATATGGCCATGTGAGGGCTTGCTTTTTGCAGGACGAGTTTTGAATGGCACTATTGGTTTTACCCTGTCATGTACTAGAAAACAGGAAAAAAATTCTAAGTGCGGCGAAATTTAAAAAAAGTGCAATCCCACATTTTTTTTTTCCACCATGTTCACTAAATGCTAAAACTAACCTGACATTATGATTCTCCAGGTCATTACGAGTTCATAGATACCAAACATGTCTAGGTTCATTTTTATTTAGGTGGTGAAAAAAAATTCCAAAGTTTGCTAAACAAAAAAAAAAAATTGCACCTTTTTCCGATACCCGTAGCTTCTCCAATTTTCATGATCTCAGGTTGGGTGAGGACTTATTTTTTGTGTGCCGGGCTGATGTTTTTAATGATGCCATTTTGGTGCAGATACAATCTTTTTATCGCCCGTTATTGCATTTTAATGCAATGTTGCGGCGACCAAAAAAACGTAATTCGGGCATTTTGAATATTTTTCTCATTATGCCGTTTAGTGATCGGGTTAATTCTTTTTTTATATTGATAGATTGGGCGATTCTGAATGAGGCAATACCAAATATGTGTATATTTGTTATTGTTTTATTTTGAATGGGGTGAAATATTTTTAAAAGCATTTTTTTACTTTTTCCATGCTTCAATAGTCTCCATGAGAGACTAGAAGCTGCACTTGTCCGATCGGCTCTGCTACATACAGGCGATGATCAGATCGCCTGTATGTAGTGTAGGGAAGGTGGACTGACGGACTGACCTGTCTGTAGTGGGAAGGCGGAGGTGTAGCGCAGTGTACGTGTTAAACCGCTGAGATAAAGAGAAAGGGTGTAGTATGGTAGTTTGACTATTAAAGGACAGTGGAGAGTGTAAGAGTGGGACTGAACAACTGCCATTGGTCAGAAAAACTGTCAGGTGATGGTGGGCAGAGTTACCAGAACTGGAAGTATAAAAGGCTGAGGGAAGGTTCTGGAAGGGTCAGTCAGCGAGAGGAGCACAGTAGAGAGGAAGTTCTGCTGAGGAGAAAGAGACAGTAGAAAGGCTCCAGAGGGAACTGACAGTTGAGGCGGTCACGGGGGGTGGCCCAGAGGACAGTAGCCGCAGACAAAGACAGGCTGGGGGTACCAAACGGAGGGCGGACTCAGACTGGTGAAGCACTGTGGTGGATGGGCCTAGGGCAGCCACAGTGAAAAGAGCCATGAAAGACGCCACGACTACAGTAAAAAAGAAGTGAAGGTACCCAGGCCTGTGTATGGAGAAATGTGAAGCTGCTGTGGTGAATTGCTGTGGTCGTCAGAAGGGCGGCCAATAAAAACGGACCTGCTGAATACAAATTCTGTCTCAAGTCTCATGTTTGCCTGCGGCAAAAAGTGGGTCACCCCCCCAGTCGGTTACCCTTCCTACAGTAGCACAATTGCTCACTTGCTATGACAACCATAGAGGTCTGCAGGAGATTTCTGGTTGTGACGCCAACCCATTGGTGACCTGCGATCACGTGATGGGGGTCACCGATGGGTGGATTTCCGGCTCCACATCAAAGGGAGAGAGTCCAACATCGGTGTAAATTTACGCCTGATGTTGGAAAGGGGTTACCTTTTTTGTGTGATTTTTTTCCCCCATTGTCTAAGAATTGCTGGCTTATTTAAATACCATGTCTGGCATCAGAAAGCAGTGTCATATATGAGTATGGTTATGTCTGATATTGCTTCTCCGCACCAGTCTCTTATGTGGGAATGAACTGCAATACGAGGCTCAAGCAATGGACAGATTTGACAAAGCACATCGTTCTTCTAATCCTGGAAAAATTAATTCAAAAGCTTATCCAGTCAATACATTTTTTTTTTAGAAAAGTTTTACAATGACATGAAACCCCCCCAAACAACTGATTCTTCCAAATCCATCGCTACTTCCATCCCAACACTTACTGGTCCCCGCTAGTATTTACTGCCTGGTGCCAGTCACTGACTGAAGTGGGGTACTACTGCGGCAAGTGATTGACTGAGTAATTACTTGTGTCAAGGCAAACCAGCAAAACGTCATTGCAAAGGTGAAGAATCAGCAAGGCTGATATTGCTTATTTGGCCATCCTGACCATTTAAAATAAAAAAATGAAAATTTGGGACTGAACCACTTAAAATTGTAATTTTAAAGTGATATATTTATGGTATTAAAGCACTACTCAAGTCCTTTTTTTGTCCTCATCGGTTATCAGCACCGCTCTAGACGGTCTTCTGCAGGTTATGATCTGCCAAATTGCTCCAGTGTTTGCTGGGTGATCCTGAAGTCACTACACAATGTAAGTCTATGAGAGCAAGAACGAGGCCCTATTAGACTTCCATTGAGAGCTTGTGATCGTTGCCTCTGGATTATGGTCAGACAGAACTTGCGGTCACAAGATGGTGGTGAGGGATCAGAGCGGTGCTGGTAAGAGCTGAAGACAGTGCCTGTTCCGTATAACGCTAGGGTCAGGGAACTTAAATTAGTAGCACCCCTCCAGTGCTGAACTAAAAAGAAATGCTGGAGTGGTGCTTTAAAATATTCTTGAAATAGCTGGAAATTAATACATTTTGTACATCTTTGTCTAATTTGTGACGCATCTCACTTTACCTAGTGTTACCTGGCACTGATCAGCTATGGCAGTAGTTTCATTTCTGTAGTTTAACCCACTACATAGAAACCACAGTTGGTTTAAATTGTAGGAGGCGATGTGTTATGACACGGCCTACATGTATCAAGAGCAAAATTGCAATCTGTTTATTATACTGATGGTTGGATCAAAGTTGCTGGACTTAATTGTGAAATAATGTGCCTGGCTTTATTAATGTATCAAGCAGTGACATCAGGTCTTCCTCTCTCGCTCCATTACGTCTCAGCAGTGTATAGTAGTGATTGTGAATCAGCCGCAGAGATTTGCTTGTGCTGTCATGGTCATTTATATTTATACCATTCTGACTAGTTTTTTTTTTTTTACTGTGAAATAAAATTTGCGCCTGGACAACAATCAAAAAGTTGTATATAATTGTCTAAAAATGTACTAAAGAAGAATTCTGCCTTGGATTTAAGAAGATTAATTGCATATTTTCTCCATTTTCAGGCTCTTATGCGTCCAGGACGTATTGACAGAATCATTTTGGTGCCGTTGCCGGATGCAGGCACACGGCGGGAAATCTTTAGGCTCCATTTCCAGAGAATGCCTATTGATAATGAGGTCAATCTAGATCGTCTTGTGTTACAAACTGAAAAGTATTCGGGAGCAGAGGTAAGCACGGACAGATTGGAGTAATTATACTCACAATCAACAAAGATTTCCATGTTCCTTGTGGAGCATAATTTTGAGTTTCTATTTCAAACTAATGAGGGACTTTGTAAATAGGTTTCCTTACTTGCCTTGTACTTAACCTAAGAACACTTCATATAATTCTCATCCGGAGCCTTATTCAGAATGGAGGAAAAGTAATTGAGTAATGGAGTGGTTATTAAACTACACAGTGTGAAATGCACCCTATTTCTTGTAACCTGAAAGGACAAGATGGCACCTGGTTTCCAGCTTAGGATATCTGGTAGCTAACTTTTCTTTTAACAATAGCTCCTCAAAAGAGTGAACATGGGCTAACTTTGAGCAACAAAAAGAACAAATAGGTGGAGTTACAGATATTTTAAGGTGGTACTTTGTAGTGTGAGGAATAAAATTTTCACCAAAAATGTGGTGCTTTGGTTTCTTGCTTCTTTTTTTCTAAGCTTGGATTACAATACTTCACTCATATTTGTGGGCTTAAGACAGGGGTGGGGAATTGTTTTTTTTCTGCCAAGGGCCATTTGGATATTTATGCCATCCTTTGGGGGCCATACAAACTGTGCCCACAAAGTACATCCTGACTCTGGCACTCGTGTCAGGAAGTAAACTTTCATTGCATGCCCTTCACTGTTCAGTAGTGAACACTGCGTGTGTGTGCTTACAGAGCAAGAAGAAATTAATGATCTTGTGGCAATCAAAATACAGCTCCTTGCCCAAGAATGCGGTCCCTGAGAATCTGCCTGGGGGCCGGATAAAAGGTCACCAAGGGCTGGAAATGGTCCGGGGGCCTGAGTTTCCCCAACTCTGGTTTAAGAGAAGGTCGGATGTTGGATGCTAGTGGTACCCAAAGGTGTACCCTTCTAGTGTCGACACACTTGCTGTTCTGCAGGGCCCCAGAAGATTGGCTTTAGGTGTGTGTCTTACTTGGGCCAGTCTCTTGCACAGTTAGACAAGGTCAATGAGATTTTGCATCATTACCCTGCTTAGTACAGTGAGGCTCACATCTGCGCTAAATGTTTTTAGGAGCAGGAAACCAGAAATGATGGATTTGCCATCACAATAGACACCAGTGAGTGTAATAGGATCCACAGGGTTACATTATAGTATCTATCTCTTACAGACTGAGCCTCCAAAGCAGATGTGAACTCAGCCAAATATAAATGGAATAAAGTCATGAAAATTGATTAAGGCACCCGGACACATTAGCTCAAAGTCAGCCAAACCTGCCAATGTCAGTGAGTTTGGCCACCAGTCTAATGTGTATGGGCTCCTCCTGCCACTCACCTGATAGATGATGTAAGGTGAGAGATTTTCAATGGCCGATCCTTTTGTTCTCACTGGAAATAACACTCTGCCGGAGAAGACTAGCAGTGACTCTCTTGTAGAGAACACAAGAGCCGTACCCAAGCTGATCAATCCTGCGCATGGGGAAGTCGGGATAGATAATTTCACCAACCGTTATTAGATGTGTATCGGTGGCCCTTAACTAGAACTTAGAACAGATATTGCTACTTGGCACAAAGAATCAAAATCGTGCTTGGTTTACATCAGTCAGTTGAGTGTAACAATGCCACTTATTAGCGTGTTTTTTATGCTACAGGTGTTTGTATGTAAATTTGTTCAGACAGGTTTGGATCTCAAACCTTACGTAAATTGGCAGACAGCTTATCCCTTTACTACAATTCGCTAAAGGCAAACCGAGCAATAACACCACCATCCTCCAGAACACTGTGTGCTGCCTTGACTCATACTCTGTCGGCATGCCAGCTATTTGGATGTGGTGGGAAGCCGTATTACATTCCAGAGTACTACATAATAATACAATTGGTCCCAAATCTGTGTTGATTTGCACAAACATGGTGTCTTTTTGTCAGATCGCTCTCTGTTTGCACTTTGCAGAAGTGTATATGTATTGGATAGTAGCCATTCATAGTCAGTGAAAGCATTGTTTCTGTTGTGCATGTTCCAAATCCATTAATCTCGGCAGCTGACAAAATCAGCAGTTCTCGCATCTGATTGAAGGCTCTATGAGTGCGGTGTTTGTGCATTGTGCTGAATGTCCAGCCTTCCATGTTTTACTTATGAATGTTTTGTTTGTGTGGGAGACCCATCCACTGCTCTGCGCACATTCCAACTCACGTCTTTGTTTAGGAAAATTCCGAACAGGCTTTGTATCTGATCGCAGATGGATCATTCTACCCCTTTTTCCGTGTGGACTTAGGAAATGACTGCTATCTTATGTTGTGTTGAATATGTTTTGTTACAGCAACAAAGATAATCCATGCCTGTAGTCGCATATGCAATAACTGGGTAGCTGTGTTCTATACTTGTTTTTTTAGAAGAGGGTTTGACAATGGTAAAATTATTTATTTAGGATAATCTACTTGTAATTCAAAGAAAGTGCCTTGCTGTATTATTACCAATTATGGAACAGACTTACCTTTGTGTTGTGAAGCTACATATTGCAAGTATACATAAGCATATGTTCTAATCATCATCACAACATCCACCAGCAGTGTTTTATATAGTCTCACTGCTCTAACTGTAAAGAAGCCTTGCTGTGCTTATGGTGAAACCTTATGTCTCTAGACACAGCAATTGCTCTCTTGTTATACCATTGCACTCATTCTGTATTCTCTCAGGGTTTTGCTGTGGATTCTGCAGTTAGATTCTGATTGGGTGGATCAAGGAAATGCTGTAGATATAGTATATCTTGACTTCAGCAAAGCATTTGACAAAGTCTCTCATACAATCCTTATTGAAAAAATGACTAAGTATGGAATGGACAAGGCAACTGTTAGGTGGATTCATAACTGGCTTAGTGATCGGACCCAAAGAGTGGTCGTAAATGGCTGCACATCCAGTTGGAAGAAAGTCTCAAGTGGGGTACCACAGGGCTCTGTCCTGGGCCCTGTATTGTTCAACATCTTTATCAACGATTTAGATGAAGGAATTGAGGGTAAACTGATTAAATTTGCTGATGACACAAAGCTAGGAGGGATAGCTAATACTAGAGAAGAGAGAGAGGATTCAAAAAGATATAAATAAACTGGAGCAGAGGGCAGCAACTAGCAGAATGGTTTTTAACAGGGAAAAATGCAAAGTACTACATCTGGGCAATAAAAATGAAAAAAGCATATACAGAATGTGAGGAATAGGGCTAAGCAACAGCACATGTGAAAAAGACTTTGGTATACTAATAGATCACAGACTGAATATGAGTCAACAGTGTGATGCAGCAGCAAAAAAGGCAAATGCAATTCTAGGATGTATTAACAGAAGCATACAGTCTAGATCACGTGAAGTCAATATTGCCCTCTACTCCTCTTTGGTCAGACCTCATTTGGAATATTGTGTCCAGTTTTGTGCACCACATTTTAAAAAAGACATAAACAAACTGGAGCAAGTTCAGAAAAGAGCGACCAGAATGGTGACCGATCTGCAAACCCTATCTTATGAGGAAAGGTTGCAGGATTTGGGAATGTTTAGTTTGCAAAAGAGAAGACTGAGAGGAGACTTAATAGCTGTCTACAAATATCTAAAGGGCTGTCACATTGTAGAAGGATCATCTTTATTCTCATTTGCACAAGGAAAGACTAGAAGCAATGGGATGAAACTGAATGGGAGGAGACAGATTAGATATTAGAAAAAACTTTTTGACAGAGTGATCAATGAGTGGAATAGGCTGCCACGAGAAGTGGTGAGTTCTCCTTCAATGGAAGTCTTCAAACAGAGGCTGGACAGACATCTGACTGGGATGATTTAGCGAATGCTGCTTTGAGCAGGGGGTTGACCAGATGGCCCAGGAGGTCCCTTCCAACACTACGATTCTATGATTATACCGTATATACTCGTGTATAAGCCGACCCCCTAATTTTGCACAAAAACTGGGAAAACTTATTGACTCGTATATAAGCCTTGGGTGGAAAATGCAGCAGCTACTGGTAAATTTCACAAATAAAAACAGGTATCAATAAAAGTAAAATTAATTGAGACATCAGTAGGTTAAATGTTTTTGAATATCCATATTGAATCAGGAGCCCCATATAATGCTCCATACAGTTCATGATGGCCCCATAAGATGCTCCATACAAAATACACCCCATATAATGCTGCTCAAAGGTTAATAATGGCCCCATAAGATGCTCCATAGAATATGACCCATATGCTGCTCCATAAAGGTTATGGCCCCATAAGATGCTCCATAAAATATGCCCCATAAGATGCTCCATAGATTATACCCCCATAAAATGCTCCATAGAATATGCCCCCATAAGATGCTCCATAGATTATGCCCCCATAAAATGCTCCATAAAATATGCCCCAAATGCTGCCCAATAAGATGCTCCATAGATTATGCCCCATATGTTGCCAGTGCTGCTGAAAATAAAAAAAATGACATACTCACCTCTCGTCGCTGGGGACCAGGAGAACCGGTGTCACCGCTGGCTCAGGACCCCGGCACCTGAGATATTCACCTGTCCCCATTGCAACGCTGTCTGCCGCGTCCTCTGTCAGTGACTGTTCAGGCAGCAGAGGGCGCGGCGTGCACTAACTACATCACCGCGCCCTCTGCTGGCTGAACGTCACTGACAGAGTATGCGGCAGACAGCGGCGAGCAGCGTTGGACCGGGGATAGGTGAATACTGCATATACTCACCCCCTCCTGGTGCAGTCTCTGCAGCCCCCCGCTTCTCCCACGGTCTCCCTTCCTTCCTTCAGCGGTCACGTGGTACCGCTTATTAAAGGCATGAATATGCACATATTCAGGACTTTAATAAGCGGTACCACGTGACCATTGATGGAAGTTGGAGAGACCGTGGGAGAAGCTGGGGGGCTGCAGAGATGCGCTGGGGGATAAGTATGATCTGACACCCCCGCTCTCCCTCCCCCGCCGACCCCCGGTATATGACTCGCATATAAGCCGAGAAGGGGACTTTCAGTCCAAAAAAATGGGCTGAAAATCTTGGCTTAGACGCAAGTATATACTGAATCTTCTGATATTCTGCAATGCTTGTACCTGAGAGGTTTTTAACTCACATGTTCATTAATGATGTAGATTCTGCGTGGTAAAGACACTGGATTAGTGCCATTTAATTACAGTTTTTTAATCTCTGTACAGTTGGGGAAATAAGTATTTGATCCCTTGCTGATTTTGTAACTTTGCCCACTGACAAAGACATGAGCAGTTTATAATTTTAAGGGTAGGTTAATTTTAACATAGAGAGATAGAATATCAAAAATAAAATCCAGAAAATCTCAGTGTAAATTATATAAATTTATTTGCATTTTGCAGTGATAATTAAGTATTTGATCCCCTACCAACCATTAAGAGTTCTGACTCCTAGAGACCAGTTAGATGCTCCAAATCAACTTGTTACCTACATTAAAGACGTCTGTCTTACATAGTCTCCTTTATAAAAGACTCCTGTCCATAGACTCAGTCAGTCAGACTCTAACCTCTACAACATGGGCAAGACCAAAGAGCTTTCTAAGGATGTCAGGGACAAGATCATACACCTACACAAAACCATTTGAAAGGCGCTGGTTGAGGAGACAACTGTTGGTGCAATAGTAAGAAAATGGAAGAAATACAAATTGACTGTCAATCGACATCAATCTGGGGCACCATGCAAAATGTCATCTTGTGGGGTGTCCTTGATCATGAGGAAGGTGAGAGCTCAGCCTAAAACTACACGGGGGAAACTTGTTAATGATCCCAAGGCAGCTGGGACCACAGTCAGCAAGAAAACCATTGGTAACAAATTACACCGTAAAGATTTAAAATCCTGCAGTGCCCGGAAAGTCTCCCTGTTCAAGAAGGCACATGTGCAGGCCTGTCTGAAGTTTGCCAATGAACACCTGGATGATTCTGTGAGTGATTGGGAGATGGTGCTGTAGTCATATGAGACAAAGATTGATCTCTTTGGCATTAACTCAACTCGCCATGTTTGGAGGAAGAAAAATGCTGCCTATGACCCAAAGAACACTGTTCCCACTGTCAATCATGGAGGTGGAAACATTATGTTTTGGGGGTGTTTCTCTGCTAAGGGCACAAAACTACTTCACTGCATCAATGGGAGAATGGATGGAGCCATATACCGTAAAATTCTGAGTGACAACCTCTTCCCTCTGCCAGGTCATTAAAAATGGGTTGTGGGCGGATCTTCCAGCAAGACAATGACCCAAAACATATATCCAAGGCAACAAAGAAGTGTCTCAAAAAGAAGCACATTAAGGTCATTGAGTGGCCTAGCCAGTCTCCAGACCTTAATACCATAGAAAACTAATGGAGAGAGATGAAGCACCGAGTTGCAAAGCAACAGCCTCAAAATCTAAATGATTTAGAGATGATCTGTAAAGAAGAGTGCACCAAAATTCCTCCTGACGTGTCATCAACTACAAAAAATGTCTGACTGCTGCTCTTGCTAACAAGGGTTTTGCCACCAAGTATTAAGTCTTGTTTGCCAGAGGGATCAAATACTTATTTCTCACTGCAAAATGCAAATTTATATAATTTATACAATGATTTTCTGGATTTTATTTTTGATATTCTAACTCTCAATGTTAAAAATAACCTACCCTTAAAATTATAGACTGTTTATGTCTTTGTTAGTGGGCAAAATCAGCAAGGGATCAAATACTTATTTGCCCAACTGTATATATCAACTTTCACATCTGCGGCACAAATGTAGTCTCAACTTTCGGGCACAAATTCTTTATAATTACTATGATGATGATAAATAATGCCTAAGGTGAATCTATCTCATGTGAACATAGTCTTATACTAAAGACCTTGTTAAAACCAAAAATAGATACTTATATACACCTTGATTCTTTCTATTCATATATTGGAACTTGGTTATTATGCCACCTCTACAAGCTAATTAAAGGTGTACTGGGACCTGTGCAATAGGGGGACCAAAAAGTGTCTCTTTATTGTAGGAAGTGATCACAGACTTTGAACTGGAGCCTTGAAACTTCAAGTTTATATCTCTCATAAAATAGTCCATCAATATCTTTAAATGAGAATTGTACTTTCAAGAAACTTTGCATAAGTCAATAGTACAAGTAAATTTGAGAAAATGATTAATAATATATTACACATGTTCCTTCCACACTTATAAGTCACACCCACCCCCATCTCTTGAACTCCTTAATAACTCTGAAAAAAGCCATCTCAACCATCGGCTCGGGCAAGATGGACTACAACCTTTTATGCTATCAAGAGTGCTGAGGGAAGGCAAGGACAGAAGAGTAAAATGAGGAAAAGGGCAGAGAGAGCCAAATAAAAATCATGCTGAGATTTCTAACAAGTCTTTTACCTCACACCAGAGCTGGATTCATATCTACACTGATCACTACTGCTGTGTAATTTTCTCCATGCTGCTGCTGTTTGTTTGCTAAAAAGGAATAAAGGGCAGAAATCCATCTCTCCGAGTAAGGCAGAGATCACAGCAGGCTGTCTGCTCCCAAAAGCTCAGAGTGGATTGCAAATTAAGTGATAATGACTGCATAGTGGAAAACTGATGAAAGTGCAGCATAAAAGTCTTATAATGGACAGAAATAGTGTTATTTCTTGTGTATACACACAGGACAACATATTCTGCATAGTTACATAAAAGTATGGTTACCCTTTACGTGCTTGTCTTGCCTGCCTCTGAACCTGATGCAAGCCTGAATCCTGTTTTTCTACTGTAAAATGCAGGTACATTTCATGTTACAGTTCATTGTATTTTTGTGTGCTCGTGGTATGCACCCTGGCTGATTGACTTGAGCAAACCATACCACTGAATTACAGACAGCGAAGAAATCACTCACAAGTTGCGTGACAAGAGTAATGAAATGATTAACAGCTGCATATTTGTTCCTTTGCCTGGGGGCTTCATATTTCCTATGCGATCCTATCTTGTATTGTTAGAAGACGTTGTTTAATCCGTCTCTTCTGTCTCTCTGCCCTTTATGACTTTCTCACCTCCTATTCTCCCAGGCTAAAACACTTTGCAGATTCTTCCATCTGTTCCATACATCATGTGCATGCAGTAAAAATTGAGCACAGTGCAGTGTAGTCACTCTGCAAAGACTTCAGACAGCAGAGACATTCAAGCCATCCTATCAATGAAGGACATCTGGAGGGAAGGCTCTGCTCTACTCTAAAGGGCATGTCACACTAAGGGTACCGTTACACCTAGCGACTCACCAGCGATCCCGACCAGCGATATGACGCGGTCAGGATCGCTGTTGAATCGCTGGGTGGTCGATAGTGAGCTGCCACACAGGCAGATCTCACCAGCGACATCGCTGGGGACGGGGATCGCTACTTACCTGTCAGACGCGGCGATCCTGCGTCCTCCCGCTCGGCCTCCACGCGTCGGTCGTCGTCACAGCAGGAAGCGCCGCAGGAAGTGGCCGACGAGAAATGGTCCAGCAGCTTCTCGCGCGATCAGCGATAATCAGCGGGGGAGCCGGTCGGAGGTAAGTATCACATGCAGCGATATCGCTAGTAATATCGCTGCAACGTCACAAAATCGGTGACTTTACAGCGATATTGCTAGCGATATCGCAGTGTGTAATGGGGGCTTAAGAGATATCGCTAGCAATATCGCTATAACTAGTGACGTTATAGCGATATTGCTAGCGATATCTCTGTGTCTGATACTTACCTCCGACCGGCTCCCCCGCTGGTTATCGCTGATCGCGCGAGAACGTTCAGGACTGTTTCTCGTCGTCAGCTTCCTGTGGCGCTTCCTGCTGTGACGACGAGCGACGCGTGGAGCCGGGCGGGAGGACGCAGGATCGCCTGGTGTGACAGGTAAGTAGCGATCCCCGTCCCCAGCGATGTCGCTGGTGAGATCTGCCTGTGTGGCAGCTCACTAGCAACCACTTAGCGATGTACCAGCGATCCTGACAGCGTCATATCGCTGGTCGGGATCGCTGGTACATCGCTAAGTGTGACAGTACCTTTAAAGGTTCCCTCAATGTCACTATCTGTGCAATGAATATTTTGTAAAGTCATTTTAAAGGAATAATTTATTAAGCTAAATGACCAAACATTCTGACTCCTTTTGCTCCAAAAACCAAACTTACATTCTCTGCATCACATTAAATGTCTTTTAGATACATTTTCCCAACTTGCTCGAAAAAAGGGTACTGTGTATCAGAAAGGAATTCAGCTTGTCCATATTTGGTGCAAATTATTTGTGCAAAGTTAGCCAACTAATAGGTGGTGTAAACTTAGGCTAGACAGTCTAAAGATGAACCAAATGTATCAAACCATGAACCACTTTGATAAATTTAGCACATTTTTAAGACTCTGAGATAAGAGGGGAGTAGAGAAGGAGATCTTGTGAGGCTCAGAGGTTGTGTGCAGGTAAGTACCAAGAGACTAGATTTTGTGATACATCAGCGATCTACCAGCGATCTCGCTGTGTGTGACATGCATCAGCGACCAGCCCCCCTGCCGGATATCGCTGATCATGCAGGAATGTCCTGGGCCGTTTTTTGATCATTAGTCTCCCGCTGGCCAGCATGCATCGCGTGGCAGCGGGAGAGCAACGATCAGCGAGCTCCCAGCGCTGTAAGCAGACGCTGGGAGCTGGTATCTAAGGTAAATATCGGGTAACTAAGCGCGCGCCGTCACTTAGTTACCCGCTGTGTATCTTAGATACCTGCGTGCTCGTGCAGGGAGCTGGTAACCAAGGTACACAGCGGGTAACTAAGTGATGCGGGCGCTTAGTTACCCACTGTGTACCTTAGATACCATCTCCCAGTGCCAGCACGCAGGTATCTAAGGTACACAGCGGGTAACAAAGCAACGTGCTCGCTTAGTTACCCGATATTTACCTTGGATACCAGCGTCCTCGCTGGTCCTGATCGCTGGTGAGTCTGCCTGTTTGGCAGCTCACCAGCGATCATGTAGCGAGGCACCAGCGATCCTGACAAGGTCGTATCATTGTCGGGATCGCTGGTGCATCGATTAGTGTGACGGGGCCTTTGGTCACAAATGTGTGGAGGAGACAGGTTGTGGATGGCTTTGTATGCCATGGTTAAGGTTTTGAACTGGAGTCTCTGGGTAATGGGGAGCCAGTGCAGGGATTGACAGAGGGGAGAGGTCGAGGAATAGCTGGGGGGATAAGTGAATTATTCGGGCAGCAGAATTTGGAATAGATTGGAGGAGTGTGAGAGTGTTAGAAGGCATGCCATAAAACAGGAGGTTGCAGTAGTCAAGGCGGCAGATGATGGGTACATGGACTAGGGTTTTTGCAGATTTTTGGTTGAGGAATGTGCGGATCCGTGAAATATTTTTGAGTGTAAGTCAGCATGAAGTGGAAAGGGCTTGGATATGTGGTGTCAAGGATTACCCCAAGGCAGCGAGCTTGTTGGACTGGGGAGAGTGAGCAGTCATTTAATTTAATGGATAGGTCCGTTGGGGGGTCGAGTGAGATGGGGGAAAAATGATGAATTCTGTTTGGTCCATATTAAGTTTTAGACATCTAGCAGAGAAGAAGGATGAGATAGCGGACAGACATTGAGCTGGCCCAGGTCAAAGGTTTGTAATCAATCAAAAGCATTACAGGTAGTGGAGGTCCAGTAACACAATTGGATAGTATTCCTTACAGTATGGAGAGATTTTTTTCCTGCTGTATAAATGACAGGCTATGTTCACAGGCTAAGAAAGGAATATCCCACTAATATTTATTATAAATAAAGGCAATTTTTAATCAGAAGCTATTTTAGTCCGAGATTTTCTTTAGTCCTTTATTAGTGGGATATTCCTTTCGTGATTTCAATTTGAGTGGTTTTTTACTCCTCTTATCCAACACACCTGGCAATTAATAGATATACAGTATATTCCACTGATATGTATATTTTCTTCTGGAATTTTTGATTTCTGTATAATTTGTAGGTGTGTTGTATTCATCTATGTTCACACGTTGCGTTTTAGATGTGCTTTTCCCCGCAGGCAAAACCTCTCTTGGTAGTAAGAAACTTGCTTCATAAAAACAGGTTTTGCTTAGTTTTTGTTGCGTTTCTTGCTGCGTTTTTGTTGCGTTTTTTACTGCGTTTTTGTTTTGCATCAAGGTACATTTGTCTCTTGTACATGCTGATAAACTTTTAGTGCATAAAAAAAATCTGATTTTATTTAATTAGGCTTTGGCATCAAAAACTGGTACCTGCATTTTTTTGGCATTTTTTTCAGCATTTTTTGCACCACCCATTGCTTTCAATGGGTGAAATATGCTGAAAAAATGCTGAAAGTGACATGCTTGCTGCATTTTAAAAACCAAGGTATTTCAAAATATACTGAGGACAAAAAAAAAAAAACGTGTCTGCATGAGATTTCTGAAATCTCATAGACTTTGTTGGTACTGTAAAATGCAGCTGAACATTTGCATAAAAAAACACTGAAAAAACACAACATGTGAACATAGCCTTAAGCAGGATCTGTGCAGACATCAAAGAATGCTGGAAGATTACAACTATGAAGCCTAAATAATTGTGAATGCAGCTCCAGAATACATTACAGACGGGATGCATGTATCAAGGCTTTTGTGCCAACTTTCCAGTATCTTTCCTCATGCATTTTTGTGCAGCTTTTGAAGTTTTACGCTGGTCTAGCCACTTTTCAAAGATGGCCCTGGTTAGCTATGCACATGAGGTTTTAGCTAAATATAGGAACTGCAACTTTTTAAAAAAAAAAAACAACAAAAGGAGAGAGTGTTAAAAGTGCTTAAGATGCTCCAAATTTATCAAACATCGCGTGACACTTTAAGAAATTTGTCACAAATAATGACAATCCATCCACAAGGAAAAGTGACTTTGCATAGTCCTCTCAAAATAATTTCGACCTCCAGTTTCTAGCTTTGAATAAGTGTGCCGTCTGCAGGTCTTCATACCAGTGTGGCTGGAAGTTCAGTACTATAAGGTACATCAGTCCAAAAGAGGTAGAAAAGCCTTCAATCTACCCACATGTTTTTCTTTTGTGGTTGGATCTTGCTACTTCTCAGACGAGGTCTCCTTGCCCAGCAAATCTCTGAAGTTCAGTTTTATCCACAAATCCAGGAGAGTGACATCACAAAAGGCCATTTGCGCTGTTCTTTTGCATATAGGCTTGTCGCTAATGACCTTTTCAGCTCCTCCACTGTGCTTTGTGTAAACATTCATTCATGATCACAAGACCTTTACTCCTTTTCATCCTGTTCAACGTTCCCAGCTGTTTCATTACTTCCTTCCTGTGGCTTTATTTAGTCTTTGTTACTTAATCAACCATTCAAATACCATAGCTATATGTTCATACTCCCCATCTCCTATGCTTGGTTATTTCATTACTTGGATAAATGGAAAGAAATCTGTGTCTGGGCAGCTGTTTGAAGACTCAACTTTTCAGAAGATTCCATAACAGTCCATTTCATGAGTCAATAATAGTCTATTGTATTTTAATTTCTTTGCTGAAAGTGTTAACTGCAGGACATTATCAACAGTTGATATGAGACATGTGACTTCCAAGTCTGGATATAAGGGCCCTGTAGAGATTTGGTAAGATTGGGCCTATAGATGTGCCTCTGAAGTTTTTCTAGAAATCATTCTTTAGAATTGTATTTTTGCATATATTACCATATACAATCCTTTGGCCTTCATTTATTGAGGATCTTAATTATCTGCAAGCTCCTATATTCCACATTTTACAGTACAGAAAACTCTAGATATCTCCACCAGAAACCACCTTTGAGAGATCATCCACTGCAAAGCTGCACCAAATGTAGCAGATATTGGTGCAGACAATTGGTTGCTGGAGTCCTGCTCATGCATAAAAGAGGACTTAGAGGTTGTCGACTACTTTTTCATTGATGACCCATCTTTACGATAAATCATGAATGTCTGATCGGTCAGGATTCGACACCCAGCACCCCTGCCGATCAGTTGTTATCGGTGCCAGAGCTGCTCAATTGCAGAGCTGCCTCGCCTTCTGGTAGTGGCCTAGGCGGGGTGCGACACGTCTACCTCCTATTGATTTGAATAGGTACCCTGCTACAGCCATTACAAGAAGACTGAGCAGCTTCGCAATCAAGCAGTTGTGGCCACTGCCGATGACACAGTGAACAAATAATCGGGTGGGTGCTGGGTGTCAGACCCTAACTGATCAGACATTGGTGACAATGAAAAAGTAGTGGACAACCTCTTTAGCCTGATATTTATGCCTGCTCCCTTCTAACACATCCTCTTTCCATAACTTCCCATCCCATGTGCCTGCTGCTTCCTTTTATTGGATAAAATAGGATTAGGAGACGAGATGTACAGAGAAAGGAAAAGATCTGGTCAAAGAAGCCATGGAAGCACCAAAAATAAGTATAGTAGGTTTTCAGAAGTTTGCAAAAATGGGATTTGTTGTGGATTTTGACTTCCCTATAGAACTGAATAGGGAAAATTTGTATCTAAACCAAAGCATTTACAATCTGTATGCCAGGGTAATTTTCATTGGAAATCCACAGAGATTTTTTTTTATTCAGCCTGTGACATCATACCCCCACAACCAAATGCCAATAGTTTACAAGTCACTACCTCCTAATTTCCTCAAAAGGACTAACTTTTCAAACTTTCAGCTGGCACTTTATCCTTAACATGAATGAATAAGAATACCGTAGTATCAATATGTGAATTTGCGTAAGTGGATTTTTTCCCCTGGGCTTACTTATGGCAGGCAGTACAACTTGCAAATTAATAACAGTGTGTAGCATACTCAATATTAGGATTCGCTCACACGACTTTATAATTCGGACGAGTGGGATTGCACTCGGACCAATGTTATTCAATGAGGCTGTGCTAATCAGCGTATTTCTCTCTCATGTACTCGACGTGAGAACAAAAATCACAGCATGCTGCAATTTCACTCCAAAATCGGATGGGTGCGAGAAAAAAATTGGATGCCATTCATCAATACGGCATCCGATTTTTACAGATATATTGCAATTCTGTTATATAGGAAACTGGAAATGATAACAGCTGAGAAAAAAACAGATTGCACACGGATAAGAAGCAAGAAAAAAATCGTCCCACTTTTCTGGATGAAAATCGTATCAATTTTTTTTATTGTGACCTCAGCCTTAGATTCTGCTAGTCAGTTCTAGCAGTTGGAATGTGACCACAAGTCATGCCACAGTCTGACTAGATTCTCATCTGCTTCTCTCACTGTTCTATCAGTATTTGTTGGGTTTAGGGTATTTTCGACAGCAAGAAAAATATTGCAGACTGCCGAATTCCTGATCTCAAAAGTACTGGAAAGCGAACCGACCCTTTTAAAGTGACGCTATAATCCGAAAATGACCTAATGTTTAAATCAGGTTTTTGTCTTATATGTATTTTTTTTTTATATTTCGCAGTGGGTTTTTTTAAAAATCAAAATTTTTATTAACTCCTTTCCTTTGTGACCAGGCCAAACTTATTTAAATCTAACTTGTCCCTTTATATGAGAATAACTCTGGAATTCTTCAACATATCCAGCTGATTGAGATTTATTTTTTTTATCATGACACATTGTACATGTTAGTGGTAAATTTTGGTTGATATTATTTGCATTTATTTATGAAAATATAAAAAAAAAATTGACACATGTAGAAAAATTCACAATTTCAAACTTTTTATTTTTATACCCTTAAAACAGAAAATTGTATCAAACAAAATAGTAAATAAATAACATCTACTACATGTCTGCTTTATATAAGTATCATTCTTGAAAAAAAATGATAAAAGCAATTTTTCATTATTTCAATTAAATTTACAAAACTTATATGTTTAGGACCCACTTCACTTCTGAAGTTACTTCAAGAGGCCTATATGTCAGAAAACCCACAAACAAGACCCCATTTTAAAATCTTTGCCCCCTCATGTATTCAAAACCGCGTTCAAAAAGTTTAACACTTCAGGTTCTTTCCAGGAATTAATGAAAGAAAGAAATTTAATAATTTTTTTGTTTTTAAAATGTGGCTTTTGCCACAATTTTTTCATTTTCACAAACGTAAAATGAGAAAATACACTCCCCAACTACACAATTTGTTGTGCAATTTCTCCTGCATATACCGATACTTGATATGTGTAAAAAAAGGTCAGCATTCGGTTAAGGAGGAGGACATTGTAGGAAAAAAATATCCAAGAAAACCAAGATGCAGCACTCTTATTTGTTTGCAACAGCGATAAATTTTATTTTATAAATCCAAAAATTGTGATGTGAATAACTGTGTCTTTAATAAAGAAATGGTGATTTTTCAATTATGTATCATGTTTCAGCTCATCCCGAGCTTTGTTCACATATGGTCACGGTGATCAGAAGAAAACAGCATCAAAGTATACACCAAAGCTGCTGGCAATGGAGAGAGACAGAGTACGTCCGCTTAGGGTATAATGGCAGCTATGTTTGTTCCTCTGATGCCGTCTTTCTTCTGATCACTGTGACTATACAGTATGTGAACAAGGCTCGTGATGCCAACTTGTGCCTCTGAAGATACACACCATGTAAATTAAGTGGACTCTACTTGCTGCAGTAGTGACAAACGTGGACAAGAACTGTGGTTAAAGGACTATGTGGAGCTGAGAAGGGAGGAGGCATTTGGATTTGGGAGCACAGATTTCTTTGGATTTCTTTTGGGGGAACCATGTTTCTTTTTCAGAGCCTTTGTTGTCATGACTGCAGCCTCGGGTGCGGCCCAGCAGGCGCCTCCACGCCGACCGACCATGACGGCGAGGGGTGGGCGTCCCCCGGGGACGCAATATGGACCCTCTATACTACAGAGGGAGACCCGAGCCCACCCAAACTAGGGAAGGTCGGCGACCGGGATTCTGTGGCAGCCGAGCATGTGGACAAAGAGAAGACACGTAGGACTTAATAACACCGCACAACTTCAGGTATAAAGAACGTAAATTTTACTTAAAGTCACACAGTACATAGACAAAACAGGGCTATGCCAGGCTTCCGATTCCACACCTCCCAGAAGGGTACCACCCAGTGGACCCCAAGGCACCAACGGATCACCGAGGCACACATAGGCAGGACATCGGGACACAGGCAGGACATAAGGGTACATAAGAACATCAGGACACAGGCTGGACATCAGGACATCCACAGGACATCAGAGTCACGGTTCGGTTCCGGACATCTGACACGACCTACAGGCACCACTGCAGTCATCAAGCTCCAGGCAGCCAGGATTGCTGGGCCTGCCTGGAGCTAGCACAGCATGGTACTCAGAGCGTAAAGTAGTAGATGCTCAGCAGGAACACCGGTTTACAAGAGACTCAGTCACTGGGTGCAAGGCTCCAAACACAGAGGGATTCCAGGAACATAACACAGCAGACAGTGTTCAGACAGGGTCAGGTACAGGATCAAGGATTCAGGCCTGGATATACCGCCTCCAGGGCAGGGCGCAGGAGCAGGATAAAGCAGGAATCAAGGTAGGGACTTTGGTACCAAAACATAGACAGGAGAGGTCCAGGGACACAGACACAAAAAACTCACGTGTCACGATGACCCGTCCTGTGTGACGCGACCCGCAGGCCGGTAACTGAAACTACAAGACGCGGCACGTGATACTGTCCTGTGTGACACGGCCAGCCGGCCGATACTACAACAACAAGACAAGGGGAAAGGGGAAACAGTTACAACGGTGGGCCCTGTGTTAGGGAAAGGGGACGTGGAGACCTCCTGCACTCCCCTAAGTCAGTGTCCCTAACACTCCTAACGTTCCCTATGCTGGTTCCGCAACGGGCGCCGATCAGGAACCTGTCACCCTAGCACACCCTACACCTATCCCTTGCTAGGGAGCTGGGTGGCGCAGGCACTGGCCCCACCGCTGTACTAATACACACTAAGGAAAAACGCAAACCGGGAAACAACACTTAGCTTTACTCTGTTGCACTTGCTCCTGGCAACAGAGTCCACCACAGAATGCAGCTCTCCTCCTGAATAGCTGCCACCAAGCTCTGTCAGAGCTACAAGGAAATCCCATCTGACTCCTTCCACACCAGGGCTAAGACAGTGCTGCAAGGAACGCTCCAGCTCCTTCCTCCACCAAGGATGGTTGAAATGAACACTATCACCAACACTGATTGCAACACCTGTGACTCTTTTATAGCAGAGCTAGAGCAATCACACCTGCATTATAATCATGTGCACTAACTAAAGAAACCAGAGTGCAATGACACTCACCACCACCAGGGGCAAATTCAAAAGACACCAAAGTGCAATAATCCTAATGGCCACCGGGGGCAAAAAACAAGCTTAAGCACAGCTTAAGAAAAAAAAAGGTTACCTGTGCTTTTTGTCAGTCCTGATCCAGCATGGATCATGACAATATGGCCAAGTTTAGGAGCTTTGTGAGTAGCTCTGGCCATGCCCAGCAGTGAAGGGGAAGTTTATATAGGAGCTGTCCCTCAGCAATTGGCTGTTGACAACATTTCAAGCACACACTAACCCTGAAAAAAGCAGGGGAGGTGTGGCCGCACACAGCCCAGCACAGTCCCCACACAGCCCTGCACAGTCCCTCCACAGGCCAGCACGGCCCACCACAGTCCCACACAGCCCAGCACAGTCCCGCACAGCATGGCACAGTCTTTACACAGGCCAGCACAGTCCCGCACAGACCGGCACCAGTCAGCACAGTCCCACATAACCTGGCACAGGCCAGCACAGTGCCGCATAGCCTGGCACAGTCTTCACAGAGTCCCCGCCCAGTCCATCACAGTCCCCGCCCATTAATCGCATTTCCCAATTTCCCATAGACTTACATTGGACTCGTTACGAGTACCCGACTATTAGGAGGTACTCGTAACGAGTACAGCGAGTCCGAATACTACAGTACTCGCTCATCCCTAAGCATGAGTAAAAATATTTTTTTTTAACTCCCTAAATAAAGAAAAAAAATAAAAATATTTTTCCAATGAAAAAATTTATGTAAAAAAAAAAAAACAATAAAAGTACACTTATTTGGTATCGCCAAGTCCATAACGACCCGCTCTATAAAACTATCCCACTAGTTAACCCCTTCAGTAAACACCGTAAAAAAAATTTAAAAAGGCAAAAAACAATACTTTATCATCATACCGACGAACAAAAAGTGGAATAACATGCGATCAAAAAGACGTATGTAAATAAAAATGGTACCGCTGAAAACGTCATCTTGTCCTGCAAAAATCAAGCCGCTATACAGCTCCATTAGCAGAAAAGTAAAAAACGTTATAGCTCTCAGAATAAAGCGATGCAAAAATATTTTTTTTCTAGAAATTTGTTTTTATTGTATAAAAGCGCCAAAACATAAAAAAAAGATATAAATGAGGTATCGCTGTAATCTTACTGACCCGAAGAATAAAGCTGTCTTACCAATTTTACAACACGTGGAATGGTATAATTGCTGGTTTTTGTTCATTCTGTCTTCCAAAAATCAGAATAGAAAGCGATCAAAAAATGTCATGTGCCCGAAAATTGTACCATTAAAAACGTCAGCTCGTGCCGCAATAACAAGCCCTCACATGACTCTGTTGGCCGAAATATGAAAAAATAATAGCTCTCAAAATATGGTGATGCAAAATCTAGTTTTCGCAATAAAAAGTGTGTTTTATTGTGTGACATCAGCCAAACATTAAAACCCCATATAAATCTGGTATCACTGTAATCGCTCCAACCCTAAGAATAAAGTCGCCTAATCACTTATACCACACATGTGGCGTAAAAAATAAAAACAATTCTTCACCTAGTGTTGATTTTTTCATTCTGCCTCCCAAAGATGGCAGTAAGGGCAGTAAGGCTTGGCACACATTTATCCTGCACTCTGCGCTGAGCCCTTGCACCGGTAGTAGAGCAAGAAAAAGTCAAACCCATGAAAGGGAGCACCTCAATTGCATAAGAAATATATATATACCAAATATATGTGTAATCCAAAATTTTAATTTTTATTATTCACCAAAAAATACATACAGAGACAGAACAAAACACATATAGTATAAAAACAATTAAAACTGCGGAGCCCTTGCACCGGAGTTTCCGTGTAAATCTCTGAAATACGTGATTCAGACGGAACCTCTGGGGGAAGATATCCTATATTGAGGCAGATGGAGGTACTGTGGACGCCACTGGACCTGTGATCTGGCGGTGTCAATCTTTTTAGGATTTCACAGTTTTGTGCACTTCTGAAAAGGACACCGCTGAACAAAGGCAAGACGGAGTCCAGAGTAACTCTGCTGCCTCTTTGCAGTGAATGTATCCCTCGGGGATTTCATCTGTCACGTCACTCGGAGATTTAGATGGAAACCCCAAAGTTAGTGCTCAGTGTAAACTTTATGTAAAATGTTCCCAAAAAAAGCTTCAACTCAATCCACAAGAAAGGCAAGTCCCCACTCAGGTACATCATCTGTTAATGGAAATATAGGGGGCTTACAACTGGTAGCACAAAGACTCTGGAAAGGAGAAATGGCTCCTCGCTCCCCAAAAGAAATTCAGCAACTTCTCCGCTCTGGTCATGTAGTGACCTGTCCTGTGTGACGTGACCAGCTGGTCGGTGACTGAAACAACAAGACAAACAAGGGGACACAGTTACAACGGTACGCCCTACAATAGGGAACGGGGACGTGTACACCTCCTGCACTCTCCTAAGGCTGTGCCCCTGAACACTCGTCACATTCCCTATACAAGCTCTTTGTGATGGAGTCAGTTTACGCTGAGTCGTTTTCTTTAGAGTGGACCCTCTGGGTCATGGCATCCACCCACCTAGGGCGAGCTGACCTTGTGAGGAACCACCCCTATACAGGGAGTGTCAGGGGCAAGACCAAGGGGGTGAACCACCACGACTGCTGGAACCAGACGGCCGGCTCAGGTAGACACTAAGAACGAGTGTCTGACGACAAAGGACGTGCAGGAAACAAGACAGGACGTGAATTCAAAGTTATCTTCATTAAAGCAAACTCAAGGTTACATCAGGTGCAAGATGTGATAACAGGGAAAACACAGCAAGGTGCGTGCGAGGGCATGCCAAGGTCCATGGCATGGTACATGCCAGGTGGCACACCTGGGTACAGGCAAGGGCTCAATGGCATCGGACTCCAGACAACTAGCAATGATCGACAAGATCAGGGCATCAGGCTGCGGACATCAGCTCCGGACATCAGGCCACAGTCGTCAGGCTTACAATCTCTGGCAGTGATCGGCAGGTTCCGGGCATCTGGCAGGCAAACCAGGGTTCAGGCAAGGAGGCACGACAGATCTCCAGACAGGGTGCGTGTTAAGGAACATGCCAAGGTCCAAGGCAAGGTTCCAGGCAGGGTGCATGCTAGGTGCACACCAGGGTCCAGGGCAAGGTGTAAGGCAAGGTGCATGTGTAGAGGACACGCCAGGTTCAAGCTACAAGACATGGTGCATGTGTAGGGGACACGCCAGGGTTCAAGGTCCAAGGCAAGGTCCTGCGCGTGCCGAGGGACACGCCTGGGTCAGGGTACAAGGCAAGGTCCTGCGCGTGCAGAGGTGCACGCCAGGGTCAGGTTCAAGTCAGGGTGCGTGCCAAGAGACATGCCAGGGTTCAGGCAAGGGCCTGTGCATGCAAGAGGGCATGACAGGGTACAGGCTAGGGCCTGTGCATGCAAGAGGGCACGACAGGGTAAATGGCAAGACCTGCGCGTACTTTTACAGAAGCATGGGAAGGTATGCCAAGGAGCAGGCTAGGGCCTGTGCTTGCTATTAGAGAAGCATGCAAAACACAGTGCAGAGACAGCATGGGTGCAAGGAAGCACACTGGGGCACTGGCTAGCTGGTCAGGCTGAGGCTCAGACAGACGGGCAAGACAGAGGCGAACCTGGATGAGGCATAACAGGCGACACAGCTGTCACTGGCCGACGGGCACGGCTGAGGCACAAGCAGGCGGGCACAGCTAGGGCAGGCACGGCTGAGGCACAGACAGGATGCTAGGAAGGCCAGGCGCATGCAAAGGGCACACGAAGAAACAAGGCAAGGCACGAAACAAGGCAAAGCTAGACAAGGTACGGAACAAGGAGTGGAACATAGGCAGAAGCACAGAGCGGGGTCAGAGAGAGTAAAGGACTAGCAGCGGAGCGTAGGCCGAAGCCCAGAGCCGGTCAAGGGAGAACCTTGAGACTAGCCACGAAATGTGCTAGAGAGCACGATAGGACAGAGTCTAGCAGTGGAGCGTAGGCCGAAGCCCAGAGTTGGGTCAAGACAGAACCTTGAGACTAGACATGGAATGTGCAAGAGAGCACCATAAGACAGAGTATGGAAAACCAGGCAGAGACAGAGAACATGGAAGTACTACAAGGCTCAGAATAGCAAAGGCCAGACGTGGCGAAACAGGCAAGGCAAAGAACAAAGGAAGTACTACGAGGCAAAGCATAGCAAGGACAAGACATGGCGAAAACAGGCAAAGGCAGAGAACATAGGAAGTACTACAAGTCCAAGGATAGCAGAGACAAAACATGGCACAAAAGACAACACAAGACATGGCATGAGACAAGAGGCAGAATACAAGCACAGAGCGTGTGCAGAGAAGCACTACAGGGCAGAGTGCAGGGGCACAGAATACAGGGAGCGACCGAGCAGACCAAGCAGCCATGCAGGGAAGCAACACAATACTCAGGCCCCGACCATAGGAAGGGGCGGTCTGATATAGCACCATAGCACCTGCACTTCTGGGTCAGAACCAGGGAAGGACTTCCAGTTCAGATCCTCCAGGATCATAGAGAGCATTGCTAGATCAGACTGGGCTGGACCATAGAGAAGGTCACATGATCAGGGGCTCCAGAAACACTGAGAGGTTAGCTGGGTCAGACAGTGCTGGAACATAGGAAAGGTCAAATGATCAGGGGCAGAACCACAGAGACAACCACAGCAGGCAGAGCAGAGACAGACACGCACACAGCAACGGCGTTCAGCCATGAGGTAAAACACATGCGCAGTGGCAGGCAGCCATGAGATGAGACGCGCGTGCACACTGCTCCAGGCATATTGCAGCACAGCAGTCACGAGGTGCGTGTGCATGCTGCTTCCAGGGATCTTGCAGCATAAGACATAACGGGCATGATAGTTCAGTGCACGTGCATAGTGCACGTGCATACTGCTCCAGGAGTCATGCGGCATACCAGACATGGCGGGCATGATAGTTCGGTTCGCGTGCACACTGCTCCAGGGGTCATGCGGCATAACAGACATGGCGGGCATGATAGTTCGGTGCGCGTGCACACTGCTCTAGAGTTCATGCGCCATAACAGACATGGTGGGCATGACTCTTCACCTGTCGCCGACCAGGATTCCTGAATCCCTCACTAGCCCTGCACCTATCCCTTACTAGGGAACTGGCTAGTGCGGACACTAGTCCCCCCACTGTACTAATATAACATTAGGGAAAATAAAGAACAGGGAAAACAAACCACTTAGCTTTCTCTGTTGCCAATGCTCCTGAGGCAACAGAGTACGGCACCCGGATCCAGCTTCCAACTGAACAGCTGAAACACCAAAGCTCTAGATGAGCTGCAAAGCACTGTTCCAAATAGCTCCTCTCTCCTCCAAGGTTTGTTAGGAAATGACCAGTATCACCAACAGTGATCCAGAGCACCTGACACCCTTTTATAGGAACGAGGGGAGGGTTAACACCTGCTGGCTAATTTAACGTGTAGTAACCCCAGCGGCCACCGGAGGCAAAGCCCATTAGCCGCAACTAGGTTGTAATAACCCCAGCGGCCACCGGGGGCAAAACCCATCAGCAGCCACTAAGGTTGTAATAACACTGTCGGCCCCCGGGGGCAAAAACTAACATTAAGCCACAGGCTTGAAGGAAAAAAAAGGTTAAATGTAAGCCCAGATCTGCCACAGATCCAAACATGGATTGTGACAGGGTATCCGTGAACTCAGGAGAAATTGTACAACAAACTTTGGGGTCCATTTTCTCTTTTTGACCTTGTGAGAATACAACATTTGTAGCTAAAAAAGATTTTTGTGGGAAAAATGTGATTTTTTTTTTATTTTCACGGCTTAACGTTATAAACTTCTGTGAAGCACCTTGGTGGTTCAAAGTACTCAATACACAGCTAGGTAAGGTCTAGCACCGATTGCGGGCATTTCACCCCTCTGATGCCTTTGTCAGTGACAGAGGCATAGAGAAGCATCACGCAGGGAAGGGGCTCCCTATGCGCTTCCATCATCTCAATGCAATGGGTTCTAGGTTCCAAAATGGTGTCACTTATGGGGGGTTTCCACTGTTTAGGCACATCACGGGCTCTCCAAACATGACATGTCATCCGCTAATTATTCCAGCATATTTTACATTCAAAAAGTCAAATGGAGCTCCTTTACTTCCAAGCCCTGCCATGCACCCAAACAGCTGTTTTCCTCCACATATTAGGTATCGGCGCACTCAGGAGAAATTGCACAACAAACTGTATGGAGCAATTTCTCTTGTTACCCTTATGAAAATGCAAAATTTGGAGCTAAGAAAGAATTATCTGGGAAAAATGTGATTTTTTTATTTTGACGCCTTAACGTTATAAACTTCTGTGAAGCACCTGGGGGGTTCCAGGTGCTCAATACACATCTAGATAAGTTCCCTACGGGGTCTAGTTTAGAAAATGGTGTCACTTGTTGGTTGTTTCCACTGTTTAGGCACATTAGGGGCTCTCCAAACGCGATATGGCGACTGCTAATTACAGTACCTTTTCCACATATCATGCTTCAAACATAAAGATACCAAATATAAATTTTTGGTGAAGAATCAACAACAAGTGGGGCACAATTGTGAAGTTGAATGAAATTTATTGGTTATTTTAAATTTTTGTGGAAATTCAAAAACTTAAAAGTGGGGCATGCAATATTATTCGGCCCCTTTAACTTTAATACTTTGTTGCGTCACCTTTTGCTGCAATTACAGCTGCAAGTCGCTTGGGGTATGTCTCTATTAGTTTTGTACATCAAGAGACTGATATTCTTGCCCATTCTTCCTTGGCAAACAGCTCGAGCTCAGTGAGGTTTGATGGAGATCGTTTGTGAACAGCAGTTTTCAGCTCTTTCCACAGATTCTCGATTAGATTCAGGTCTTTACTTTGACTTGGCCATTCTAACACCTGGATACGTTTATTTGTGAACCATTCCATTGTAGATTTTGCTTTGTTTGAGTTCATTGTCTTGTTGAAAGACAAATCTCTGTCCCAGTCTCAGGTCTTTTGCAGACTCCAACAGGTTTTCTTCAAGAATGGTCCTGTATTTGGCTCCATCCATCTTCCCATCTATTTTATCCATTTTCCCTGTCCCTGCTGAAGAAAAGCAGGCCCTAAACCATGATTCTGCCACCACCATGTTTGACAGTGGGGATGGTGTGTTCAGGGTGATGAGCTGTGTTGCCTTTATGCCAAAAATATCGTTTGGCATTGTTGCCAAAAAGTTCGATTTTGGTTTCATCTGACCAGAGCACCTTCTTCCACATGTTTGTTGTGTCTCCCAGGTGGCTTGTTGCAAACTTTTTATGGATATCTTTGAGAAATGGCTTTCTTCTTGCCACTCTTCCATAAAGGCCAGATTTGTGCAGTGTACGACTGATTGTTGTCGTATGAACAGACTGTCCCACCTCAGCTGTAGATCTCTGCAGTTCATCCAGAGTGATCATGGGCCTCTTGGCTGCATCTCTGATCAGTCTTCTCCTTGTTTGAGATTAAAGTTTAGAGGGACGGCCGGGTCTTGGTAGATTTGCAGTGGTATGATACTCCTTCCATTTCAATATGATCACTTGCACAGTGCTCCTTGGGATGTTGAAAGTTTTGGAAATCATTTTGTATCCAAATCTGGCTTTAAACTTCTACACAACAGTATCACGGACCTGCCTGTTGCGTTACTTGGTCTTCATGATGCTCTCTGTGCATCAAACAGAACCCTGAGACTATCACAGAGCAGGTGCATTTATACAGAGACTTGATTACACACAAGTGGATTATATTTATTATCATTAGTCACTTAGAACAACATTGGATCATTCAGAGATCCACAATGAACTTCTGGAGTGAGTTTGCCGCAGTGAAGGGGCCGAATAATATTGCACGCCCCACTTTTCAGGTTTTGATTTTCCACAAAAATTTTAAATAACCAATAAATTTCGTTCAACTTCACAATTGTGTTCCACTTGTTGATTCTTCACCAAACATTTACATTTTGGTATCTTTATGTTTGAAGCATGATATGTGGGAAAATGTTGAAAAGTTCCAGGGAGCCGAATATTTTCACAACACTCCTTCCCTTCCGAGCGTTGCTGAGTGCCCAACCATTAGATTTTCTCCAATTATGGGGTATCGGCATGCTCAGGAGAAATTGCACAACAAAATGTATGGTCTGTTTTCTCCTGTTCCCCTTGCAAAAGTAAAAAAAAATGTGAATAGTGAATGTTTATTTTTTTCTTCCACATTCCAAAAATTCCTGTGAAGCACCTGAAGGGTTAATAAACTTCTTGAATGTGGTTTTGAGTAACTTGAGGGGTGCAGTTTTTAGAATGGTGTCATTTTTGGATACTTTCTTTCATATAGGTCCCTCAAAGTGACTTCAAATGTGAGGTAGTCCCTAAAAAAATGGTTTTGTAAATTTTGTTGTAAAAATGAGAAATTGCTGGTCAACTTTTAACCCTTATAACTTCCTAACAAAAAAAATTATGTTTCCAAAATCGTGCTATGTAAAGTAGACACGTGAGAAATGTTATTCATTAACTATTTTATGAGATAAGTCTGAGTTATTTGCCTTTTTTTATTGATGATAGATACGAGTTCTGTGGGATTTTTCATATCTCCTATTTTTGCGGACTGAGTTGTACAAAATTACAGAGACGTCCTGTTTTTAGGCGCCTCACGAATCAAACTCTCAGTGCAGGTGTGGGACCATGGAAAAATCAGACAATACTTGGCCACCATTGATTTTCATAGACTCTTTAATAAGAAAAACTTTGACAAACCTTCATCATTTTTTTTCCATACAAGAAAAACTGGTGAAACGTTAATAGTAAAAACTGACATTGATAAAAATATGATTAAAAAAAACTGAAATAAAACTCAGACCATTTTTTTGTGTATGAGAAAAATCATTGATGTCTATATGAGCCCTAAGACGGAAATACACATAGTCCAATAATACAATAGTAATAGTGGTAACTAAGGAAAAGACAGTCGCCAGTGCTTTGTCCAGACAATGGAACTGATGTATTTTGTTTGTTTTCTGTCTTTGGCTTTAATTTGAGGTTTGAGGATTTGTTTTTGTATCTTGGCACTATGGTTTTGGTCTGCGGTGTGATAGAAGGGTTCAGTCTGCTGTGGATTAATGAGTGGGTAGACGTGATTTGGCTGCTAGTCCAGTTTTCTTATTTATATTCAATAAATAGTCCATGATTATTGTACAATACTTAACAAGTCCTTTGTATTTGTGCTTTTTGCATCTTTATTAAATATTCTTAATCTGCCTTCTAACTTTATGTGATATACTGAGATATATCCTTCAGAGCTTGGCTGGATCTTCTCCTGCCAGTATGTGTGTACACCTCAACAGTTCTACAACAGCATGGCTTTCATGAGCATTTCCTAGTATAGAATGAGCTCATGCGCATATTCATTACTTTAATGAACGGTACCACGTGACCGCTGAACACTGGAAGGAGCTGCCAGCATCGGAGAAGCAGAGACTGCAGAGACGCTCCAGGAAGGGGTGAGTATGACGGGGGGGAGCATATGCGATATTCACCTGTCCCCGTTCCACTGCAGTGCGCCGCTCTGTCTTCTGTGTCCTCTGGCTGTAACGTTCAGGTCAGAGGGTGTGATGATTTAGTTAGTGAACAGTCACCGGCGGTGGAACAGGGACAGGTGAATATCGTAGGTGCCGGGGCCCTGAGCCAGCAGCAACACCGGCACCTGGCCCCCAAAGTGTGCCGATGTCCCCGCCTGCTCAGGACACCGGCACCTGGCCCTCAGCGATGAGAGGTGAGTATGTCATTTTTTTTATTTTATTTGCAGCAGCATATGGGGCATATATATATCTATGGAGCATCTTATGGGGCCATAACCTTTATGGAGCGGCATATTCTATGGAGCCTCTTATGGGGCCATAACCTTTATGGAGCAGCATATGGGGCATATTCTATGGAGCTTCGCATGGGGCCACAACCTTTATGCATTATATGGGGCATTTTATGGGACCATCAACCTTTATTGAGCAACATATGGGACATATATATCTATGGAACATCTTATGGGGCCATCAACATTTATGGAGCAGCATATGGGGCATATTATTCTATGGAGCATCTTATGGGGCCATTATTAACCTTTGTGCAGCATTATATGGGGCGTATTTTGTATGAAGCATCTTATGGGGCCCATCATGAACTGTATGGAGCATTATATGGGGCTACTGATTCAATATGGATATTCAAAAACATTTAACCTACTGATGTCTCAATTAATTTTACTTTTATTGATATCTATTTTTATTTTTTAAATTTACTAGTAGCTGCTGCATTTTCTACCATAGGCTCATACTCGAGTCAATACATTTTCTCAGTTTTTGGTTGCCAAATTAGGGGCCTTAGCTTATACTTGGGTCGGCTTATACTCGAGTATATACGGTAATTAATACTTTGTACAAAAGCCTTTATTGATGACAAGATGCCTCCTGTATGGAGAAACTAGTCACATGCATTCCTCAGGTGCGATATTGGCCCTTTTTTCCACACACTCTTCAAATCCTGAATATTCTGTGGGCTCTTTTTATGAATTCTGGGCTTTAGTTACTTCCATAATTTTTTTTTCAATTGAATCCAGGTCCGATGATTGGCTAGGCCATTCTAGCAAACTATTTTCTTTTTCTGAAACCTATTGAGAGTTTCCTTGACTGTGTGTTTGAGGTCATTGTCTTGCTGAAATGTCCACCCTCATTTCATCTTCATGATGCTGGTAAATGGCAGCAGGTTTTTATCAAGAATGTCTCGGTACATTTGACTATACATCCTTCTTTCAATGACATGAAGTTTGCTAGTGCCATATACTGAAAACAGCCCCACACCATGATGTTCTCACCTATAAACTTCACTGTTGGTATGGTGTATTTGGGGTGATATTCAGTGCCTTTTGACTTTCAAACATGGTGTATATTATGGTATCCAAGGAGTTCAATTTTGGTCTCATCTGACCAGACTATTCTCCCAGTATTTCCCAGGCTTGTCTAGATGTTGTTGAGCAAACTGTAAATGTGCTTGAACATGCTTTGCATGGTGAGCATACATACAGGCCAGTGAGGTTGAGTGCACTGCTTATTGTTTTCTTTGAAACAATTGTACCTGCTGACTCCATGTCTTTATGTAGCTCTTCACAGGTAGTCCTTGGCTCTTGGAAAACTCCTCTGATAATCCTGATTAATTCCTTTGTCTGAAATCTTGCATGGAGCACCTGGTCGTGGACAGTCTATGGTGAATTTATGTTCTTTCCACTTCTGAATTATACCTCCAGCACTGCTCACTGGATTCTTTAGTAGTTTACAATTTCTTCTGTAACCAATGCCATCAGTATGTTTTTTAACAATAAGGTTGCAAAGGTCTTTAAACAGCTAACTGGTTTTACTGATCATGAGATGTTTCATGTGTGGCACCTTGGTAATGTGACACCTTTTATTTATAGGCCATCAGTTGAACCAGCTGATATTATTTTTCACTAAGTGCCAGGATTGCTTCCCAATTACTGACAGATTTTAGCTGGTGTCATGACTTCCCATGGCATTTTGCACCTCTCTTTCTTCATGTGTTCAATACTTTTTCCTTGTATCATTTCTCATTATTTCACATAACTTAATTTATGGACATCTTTGGTTGATTTATTTGCCTGTTTGGATTGGATGGATTGTTCTCACCAAGATCTGGTGAGAATTTAATGTCAATAGCACCTTTAGAAATATATTTACTTAGAAAATCGGTGCCGTGTTCAAAACATTTCATCCACTGTACTTTTCTAGTGGTATATATTTGAGACACATCTTGCTGACAAAAGTCTACACAGAGCCTTGGTGTCAGAAAAAGTGTTGAGATGCTTGATATAGCATTTAGCCTGAACACCATCTGGAATTTTTGCATTGTATGTCCAAGTTAAAGGCAAACTGTTAGGTAATTCTTGTTGTTTTCTGGAGAGAGAGCGGACCATATCAGGGGGTTGATCCAAGGTTGTCCTGCAGATTAACTGTCATTTATGCATTAAAGTGGTGTAAACTTTTAGCAGAAATTTAATAGTCACATCTTATTCCAGCAGAGTTTTGAATAAGACTAGCAAATAAAAGCAGCATTATTCACAGGCTACTTTCTTTTTAAGAATACCCTAAACAATTGTTTTATCATTCATGTTCTTAAAGATGACTTTTCACCAAATTTTTTGACGTTGAACTGGACATGCAATAGTGGCTTCAGAGTGGAATAAAACTTTTTTATACTTTTTTTTTTTATAATTTCGCCACTCCTTAGTAGCAATCAAAGTATTTGGCAGCTAATGAGTTACCATCCATTTAGACATCAAAAGTTATTAGAATTTTCATTGGGGGTGTGTACTGCTTCCCCTTGTATGATGCTGATCAATCATATGCAAGTGACAACACTCGCGGGAGAGAAGTACACATCCACCACAATAGCTTATAGCAGGTTTCTCAATGCCTGCTGTACTCATGTAACTTGAACTCGCTCTAAGTGAGATTAGGACAGTCAATACCTCTCACATAGGAGCGGTCTGTTCAGGGGTACTCCTGTGTGATATGTAATAACAGCATGCTCTGATCTCACTGCAGAGCAATTACAAATTACACTAAGCAGAACAGATATAAGGGTGATTACTGACTCTCTGAGCGCTTATCTCTGGACTTAATAAATAATAACTAATATCTCCCCTCTCTGTACAGACTGTTGGATGAGGGGCAGTAAAACAAAGATGACAATGTTATGAAAGGATGAGAGCTGGTAGAAGGGCTTATAATGTGACACAGCTAAACTCAGATATGCCGCCCCCCCACATTGGCTCATGCAGGTGGTTAGACAAGTTGATCAAAGCTGTATCAGTACATACATATCACACACTTGGAAACCTGCCCTAAGCTATGGAGGGGGCATCTTTTTCTTTCACCTGAGTGTTGCTGCCTGCTTTGACGCCCCAGTGAAAACTGTATGATAACACCACTTGGCCTTAACAAAAGTTAACTCCTTATCGGACAAATACTTTGATTCTAATATTTTCACAACATAGCAACAGAATTTAAAAAAAAACAGATTTTATTCAACTCTGCAGCCATTATTACATTGTGTGTCCTGTGCAACATGAAAAATTTGGTGAAAGGTCCTCTGTAACAATAGAAATGGCTTTGTTTTTCAACAAGATGTTAGTAATAGGCTGTAAAGCGCACTCCAGGAGACATATGTTGTATTACTATTACTGAAACGTTCTAAAGAAAAGTGAACAAAGCAAAGTTAAAAGGGACCCACGGGTTTATGAAAGACTTAAATAAACTTTTTACATCAAAACAAACCAAGTATCTAAGAATTCAGTTTCTTTCCATGAATCTCCTGCAATGAATTCCAAAATTCCTTGTCCCTTTCAGTATTGGTTTTCTTGGAAAAACATGAATCCGGGCTGGATCCTCATTCCCTTGAGAAAGAAGTCCCCATTTTTTAAAAGAGAACTAGTGTCTACATATTACCTCTTGGCTGAGAATCCAATGCACTAGTAGCTGTGATTTCTGTACATAGTTTCATAATCCGCACAATGTTTCACAAAACTGTCACATGTTGCGATTCTGAAAATGTGGCAAGACAGACAATCAGTTAAAAAAATCAAATCTCCAGACTGAGGTTTATCTGTTGGCCAATAAGGCAGTTTAAATGAGTAGAATGAAGGAGCAAACCCTCAAGTGTAAAAAAAACAAAAACAAAATCAAGGCCCATTAAGAGAGGCCTATAATTGGGAACAAGTGTTCATAGGAGTGCTCATTTCTTATTACCTCATTATTGCCTCATTTAGTCAGGCGAGCAGACACTCAATGAATGAGCAAAACCCTCATTTGTCGAGTGCATTAATTTTTAAGCTGGTTTATAATTCATTGTTCTCGGCAGCACATCATCTTGTGTATGAGATGTGCTGCCAATCAAATTATATTCTATGTGCACAAAAAATCATACTAACAATCATTCTATGTACATAGAATTCAATTTGGCTATAAACAACCGCCAATCGGCTTGTAAATAGCAGACCGACAAGATATAGAATAAACGGGCACCATCCACAATATCAATTTAGGTGGGATCACCTAGTGCATATAAATGGATTGACATGAAAACACATAAAGAAAAAAAGTATATGCACACAAATAGGGATCACCACAAGGATATGATAATCAAAAAGTATCAATTTTATTAATGGACACAACAAACAGACACTTTGTTTAAAAACAATTAAAAAGTCTGAACAACCAGACACTGATAACAAAACAAAGACAATGGGTCATTTTGATAAATAGTTAAATCGTATCGACACAGTGATGTGTCTTTCTCAAGGTCCAGGTGACAGACCATAGCAGACCGGTGACAGCTGGGATCAGGCACTGTGTATGACTCCATAGATCTGTAAGGTTTACAGCCTATAGATGTGAACAAGAATGTTTCCTTTATCAAACTGGAGAGCAAATGAATGGTACTTATTCCCATCACTGATTCTGGATGATTCACAGGTTTCTCCTTTATGAAAGAAGCAATACTACCTTTAATATGACATAGCCTGTAGCGTATCCAGAGGTCATCAGGATGTATGTGATGTCAGCACTGCAAGGGAGTAAACAGAGACTAGCATGGAATACCAGAGCATTGGTGCTGGTGCTATGGGAATTATTTGGGTATTGGATTGTTGTTTTTTTTTAACAAATTTCATGTTAGCTCAATTTTTTTTCAATTCCAGTCAATCCCATTAATGTTGCTTCTAAAGCTTTAGAATGCTAAAAGGCAATGAATGGTCTCTATTACATAAGCAGTTCACCTGCTCATACCTTCATATCCCGTTTCGCTTGTCCCCGGACAGAGAGAACATAACTGTTAGCCTTGGATACATGTTTTCTATATATGTTTCCTTGCTCACAGCTAGTATGTGGTCCTCTTTGCAACCTGTGTGCAGCCTCCCCCGATTATCTCAAATGACTTTCACATGGCGCTGAGGTTAGCTGTTATTTCTCTTGGCTTGTCCCCACTGCAACAGACACTTCCTCTCCGCCTTAAAAGGACCAAGTGATGTTCAGCTGACTGGGATCGAGCCCAGCACTTGATTTATACATTATTTAATTTCCGTCAGAAAATTGAAAACAGTGCTTTTAGGAATGGAAGTTGATATTTTTCATTTGCTTCAGAACTCTTTTAGGGCTAATATAATCAGTGGTTGCGCATATCAGCTTGTTTATGGAGACGCGCAGTAATGGAACATGGAGCTTAAAGGCGTTTTATCCAGGTTCAGTAAACACAGGAACAGAGCAAGTCAGACACAGAACAGCAAATTAAGTCTTTAACTCCATGGCTGGAGAGACTAGTCGGCACATAGACAGCTGAAGCACAGTGGTGTCATCCAGGCAAAGCATTCCTCATGGTATAATATAAAAAAAAAATCACATTTTAAGGAAATAATCGAGAATAGTTCAGTTATAAAACTGTCTATGTTTGGAGTACAACATACTAACCTTTATCTATCAATCAATCAATCAAATTTATTATCGCCAAGTACATATTACATATATACAAGCAATTCTTTGTGGCAAAGAGGCAACATAATATATAACAACAGATACAACAAGTAACATCTAACAAGACAGATACAGTATATAGTCTACACATGACGATTTAATTGTTGAACAGAGAGTGGATAGAAGCTGTTCATATGGCGGTTGGTGCTGCATTTGGGGACTCTGAAGCGACGTCCTGAAGGGAGTAGTTGGAATGAGGAGTGTCCTGGGTGAGAGGGATCGGATGAAATTTTCAATGCGTGGGATCGAATACTCTTATCATAAAGATCCTGGATTTTAGGCAGGGGGGAACCTATAATTCTCTCTGCTGTTCTGAAAGTCCTTTGTAAGCGGAGTTTGTCATGCGCAGTGGCTCCCCCATACCAGACTATCAGAGAGGAACAAATCACAGATCTGATGACAGCATTAAAGAATAAGATCAGCAGATTCTTAGACAATTCTTATGATGCTTATGTAAGATTTTGAGTGAAGACCTGGGTTGGATACAGTCCAAGGAGTTGTATACCACTATATCGTAGCTGGGCTCTAATCAAATATTTAGAATTGATAACAATTAGATATTTTATGTCCCTGTCCTGTGTCTGCTGAAAGAATTGTAATAGAAGGGAATAGTACATCAATCCAACACCTTGTTCCTCTAGAACAGGGTCATGGCATGGGTGTAAATATGGCGAAGATGGTGTAACACACCTCTGAAGACCCCTGTTGTTTTAATGTATGCAAAATGTTTTGTATTGCATGTTTTTATCCTCCTGGCTCCTGCAGTTCCTATTAGTCAGGAGTGATGACGATTTTATAGTTGTTAGTGATCAAGAGACAAGAAAGGGCACCCTTAAGGCCCCGTCTCACATAGTGAGATTGCTAAAGCGTCACCGATTTTGTGACGCAACAGCGATCTCGCCAGCGATCTCACTACATGTGATACATAGCGGCGACCCCCCCCCCCCCGCTGGATATCGCTGATTGTGCTCTAATGTCCTGGGCCATTTTTTAATCGTCCTCTATGGCGATGCAGAACTCAGGGACACAGGTGGGAGTCGTCAGAAAAGCTGCTGTGTGACAAGGTACCAACGACCGCCGAGGTCGTTATACGGCTTGCCGTCGGATTGCTGCGTCGTTGAAGAGATAAGCCTGTTTGGCAGCTTACTAGCGACCATGTAGCGGTGCACCAGTGATCCTTACCAGGTCGTATCATTGTCAGGATCGCTGGTATGTCGCTATGTGAAACGAGACCCTTAGAGGAAGGATATCATCACTCGATGTGTGTGTGGGAGAAAAGACAAGAAACAAATCTACAGTGGCAACAGTTCCACCTAGCAGGCAAGTTGGGGTACTTAAGGTCTGGAAAAACTAAAGGAAGCGCTGTTGTTAGCCAGACCTGGAGTTCGATCAGCCGTGAAGGAATAGGGGGTCAGCCAGGCTGTGGCACATCAATAAGGTGGTAGCTAGTGAGAGCTCCCTTACACCTGTACCAGGAACATGGAGTTACCCAATTTGTTCTGTTGCTCCTCAGTAATGTTTCTTACAAGTAATGTGCCACCGTCCATAACCATTAAAAATGTGCTTCTGTGTTGTCGAGAAGAAATCGTCAAGCTTTATTCCTGATACCCTCTGTACATGAGTTTTATTGTCAGTAAAAATGACTTTATTTTTGCAAACTTGTCTGGTTACTTCATCGCAAGTTTAAAGGGGTCCAGTGGCACACATTTGGTGGCAGAACTGAACCTGAAGATTTCCGCAGCAGAAACACAACCACCCGAACACGTACAGGGAACCCTATCTAAGGTGTTTAGTTGTGTGGTAATAGATGTCGGCCAAGTTTCCCCCTTACACCTGAAGGTAGCGTAGGTGTTAGGATGTGGTTTCCATGCAGAAAACTTGGGGGGAGAAGACCTGTGACGTAGATGAGAGAGTGCTTGAAAATGTATGGCCTAGAAGCAGGCGTTCAAAGATGCTGATGAGCTGAAAAGAAGAAGAAAGTAGATCCGCCTTTTGTGGGAGTGGATGTCGCCCAGAAGTGCAAAAATGTGCCCAGCCTACTGGATTTTGTGCTCAGAAAAGGTTATGCCTTGCAGCCAGGATCCAGCCCAAGATGGGAAGTGTGGCCCATTGGGTGAAGAACAGCGAGCACAAGAGGCATGGCTGAAGGCGGAGTTGCTGAGCAGCGGCTTGATGCAGTGGACACTTCAGTAGACTGGCCCTAGAAGAGATGGCTCCGGGCTGCTGGGAAGCGCACGGTGAGTGAGATACTGGAGCAATTTTTTCTGCAGCGTGCAAGGAGCGAAAAGCAGAGGAAGACATTTGAGCTAGAGATGGCGAGCCGTGATAGGCGTGAAGGATCGCAGTAGACCTGAAAAATGGATATCAACAGGGATGAGGAGGATCCCAAGGAGATGCCACAGATCATGACATCGGGAAACATGGTGAAAATGAATCGCACAGAGGAGGTAGCCTGCAATCAACCAGCACAGCTAGTGATGCAGTCTGTTACCACACCACAGTAGGAGGTAGTCCTGCTCTTGGACGAGCTGTACTTCAGGGCTTCGATTTGTGGAGGACTTTGACATGAGGGACAGAGTGTAAGTGAATAGGAGCATGGTAAAGCAAAGTTATCTACCCCCGTGGCTTCATAGCCTGGAGGTGGGCAAGATTATAACATTCATGAAGCTTCGGTGTAAGAAGAGTTGGAATGTCGTATATGTGGCGCGGCCCACCACGGAAGCTGATGTGGAGAATTGGGAAGACCAAAAGGCTCGAGCTAGGGCCCAGCGAGCCTGGAATAGGGCAACCAAGATGGAGGTTCCCAGGAGAGGTGACATCCCAGGAGAAGCTGATCCGGTCCACCTGAACCCGGGGCAAGGAGATGAAGATAGGAGAGGCACAAGGGGCCAGTTAGTCGTTAGTGAGCATGAGCCAAGAAACGGCACCATCAGGGGAAGGTTATCATTATTGTGTCTGTGTGGGAGAAAAGACAAGAAAAGAGCAAGTCTCAGCAAGAATCCTACAGTGACGGCAATTCCTCATAGCAGGCAAGTTGGGCTACTTAAAAGGGTTGTCCACTACAAGGTTAACCCTTTCTTGATCTAATGTTTGGGGCCTATAAAAATAAAAAAGCCGATACTCATATCCCGCACCAGCACTATTCTAGTGGTATCCACACTCGCGGTCCCAGGACTCTCGTGCAGTTGATGTGATATATGATACGTGGCTCCCAGAAAAAGTGGAGACTTTCCGAATTCCGGGAAGAGATGACACGTCATCAGAACTGCACAAACATCGCACAAAGCCTTGTTTCTCAAGGTTTTGTTTTCTCATAATGCTAATTCATGGCATTCAGATGCACATTGAGAGGGCAGGATTTGGGCATGTCCAAAAAGGGGAATATTTATGTAAAAGTATGGCTGCTCACAAAGTCTAGTTATTCCACAGCAAGATTTTGAAAACTGATATGTATGTCCTAAAGATGACTCCTGACTCAGGACTGACTCCTCATTATGTTCAGTAGTAATTATTAGGCCAGTTTGATATCAATAAATGCTCTGAGTACAGTTACGGCTGCCATTTCCATATATGCCACTTTATAACTGCCAACAGCTTGAAAACTAGATAAGCTCCAATTATTTGAGCTACTTACATGCAATTCTGATCCAACAATTTTCATATCTTATTTATGTAAGTGAGCTCCTACTTATATGTATTTTGTGGCCTATACTGTATATTCTGCAAGTTGTTTGTATATCTACTCACTTTGTGCCTTTTTTTCTTTCTGTACTATCACACAGGCTTAGAAATAATGTATGCAAAATGTATTACATTGCATGTTTTTGTAGACTATTTTTTTACACTGTATGCAAAGTTGTTCATATTGTTACACAGATGTAGAAGTATCTAAATAAAAAATACTAGTTTTTCTCTCTCCAGCCAGCTCAGATATGTTTCTGCCCAAAACACAGACACCATATCGGGTAACTTATCATGGGATGATTAGGAACAAAGGTATAAGTTAGTGTAACCCTCGGCAGTACCGAGCCCTGCATACATCGCATGGTGAAGTGCTGGAATATCTTCCAAGACTCATTTTACAAAGATTGTTGATCTGGTCTGGTTGTTCCCTCTTGGGCTGACTCTGCATTCACTCTTGCAGTGAGATCCGCATATGTTGTGAAAAAGAGCCAAGATTGTTTGAGCATTGCAACTAGGTCAGGAAATTAAAAATTAACTCTGGAGCAGAGATATTACACTGTTTGAATAATGTGTCTATTAGGAACTAAAATCTTTCTGGGCACCCTTTGGGGAAACGGGAAACTTGCTCTGGAAAGTATGAGCATGGTGTTTGGCCAGCACAAGAATCTTATACGATGCATTTAGAAGGAGACCTGTCAATGGAAAAATGAAACCTGCTCTGGTTTTAAAGATGTATTCTCATCATAGGCATTTATGGATTATCTTATGGATTTGCCATAAATGTCTGATAAATTCTGGTCCCAGATGAAGGACCAACACTTATCTGAATAATACTACTATACAGTGGGGGAAATAAGTAACATGGTAACATAGTTAGTAAGGCCGAGAAAAGACATTAGTCCATCCAGTTCAGCCTATAAAATTCTTTCAGAATAAATCCCCAGATCTACGTCCTTCTAAAGAACCTAACAATAACTGTAAGATACAATATTGTTACACTCCAGGAAGACATCCAGGCCTCTCTTGAACCCTTCGACTGAGTTTGCCATCATCACCTCCTCAGGCAGGAAATTCCAGATTATCACTGCCCTAACTGTAAAGAATCCTCTTCTATGTTGGTGGAAAATCCTTTTCTCCTCCAGACGCAGAGAATGCCCCCTTGTGACCGTCACCTTCCTTGGTATAAACAGATCCTCGGAGAGATATTTGTATTGTCCCCTTATATACTTATACATGGTTATTAGATCGCCCCTCAGTCGTCTTTTTTCTAGACTAAATAATCCTAATTATGCTAATCTCTCTGGGTATTGTAGTTCCCCCATCCCCTTTATTAATTTTGTTGCCCTCCTTTGTACCCGCTCTAGTTCCATTATATCCTTCCTGAGCACCGGTGCCCAAAACTGTACACAGTACTCCATGTGCAGTCTAACCAGAGATTTGTACAGAGGCAGTATAATACTCTCATCATGTGTATCCAGACCTCTTTTAATGCACCCCATGATCCTGTTTGCCTTGGCAGCCGCTGCCTGGCACTGGCTGCTCCAGGTAAGTTTATCATTAACTAGGATCCCCAAGTCATTCTCCATGTCAGGTTTACCCAGTGGTTTACCGTTCAGTGTGTAATGGTGATATTGATTCCTTCTTCCCATGTGTATAACCTTACATTTATCATTGTTACACCCCATCTGCCACCTTTTGGCCCAAGTTCCCAACTTATCCAGATCCATCTGTAGCAGAATACTATCTCCTCTTGTATTGACTGCTTTACATAGTTTTGTATCATCTGCAAATATCGATATTTTACTGTGCAAACCTTCTACCAGATCGTTAATAAATATGTTGAAGAGAATAGGTCCCAACACCGACCCCTGCGGTACCCCACTGGTCACAGCGACCCAGTTAGAGAATATACCATTTATAACCACCCTCTGCTTTCTATCACTAAGCCAGTTACTTACCCATTTTACACATTTTCCCCCAGACCCAGCATTCTCATTTTGTGTACCAACCTCTTGTGTGGCATGGTATCAAACGCTTTGGAAAAATCAAGATATACCACATCCAATGACTCACCTTGGTCCAGTCTATAGCTTACCTCTTCATAAAAACTGATTAGATTGGTTTGACAGGAGCGATTTCTCATAAACCCATGCTGATATGGCGTTAAACAGTTATTCTCATTGAGATAATCCAGAATAACATCCCTCAGAAACCCTTCAAATATTTTACCAACAATAGAGGTTAGCCTTACTGGCCTATAATTTCTAGGTTCACTTTTAGAGCCCTTTTTGAATATTGGTACCACATTTGCTGTGCGCCAGTCCTGTGGAACAGACCCCGTCGCTATAGAGTCCCTAAATATAAGAAATAATGGTTTGTCTATTACATTACTTAGTTGTCTTAGTACTCGTGGGTGTATGCCATCCAGACCCGGAGATTTATCTATTTTAATCTTATTTAGCCGGATTTGCACCTCTTCTTGGGTTAGATTGGTGACCCTTAATATAGGGTTTTCTTTGTCTCTCGGCATTTCACCTAGCATTTCATTTTCCACCGTGAATACCGTGGAGAAGAAGGTGTTTAATATATTAGCTTTTTCCTCATCATCTTCAACCATACTTTCTTCACAATTTTTTAATGGGCCTACACTTTCACCTTTGATTCTTTTACTATTGATACAGTTGAAGAACAGCTTGGGATTCGTTTTACTCTACTTAGCAATGTGCTTCTCTGTTTCCTTTTTGGCAGCCTTAATTATTTTTTTAGATAAAGAATTTTTCTCCTTATAGTTTTTTAGAGCTTCAACAGGGCCATCCTGCTTTAGTAGTTTAAATGCTTTCTTTTTACTGTTAATTGCCCCTCTTAGGCTAGTTTCACACTTGCTTTTTTTTGCAGCGCGTTTTTCCCGCAAAAAAACGCATTGAAAAAACGCATACAAAAGCATACAACTGCTGCGTTTTTTTCAAGCATTTTTATGAGCATGCATGAAAAAAACGCGTTTTTATGCGTTTGTATGCGTTTTTAGTGCGTTTTTACCGCGTTTGCGTTTTTTTCCAACATTAGGTGGCCCCTCACACTAACCCAAACCATGACTTTACTAACCCTAACCCTGACCCTAACCCTTAACCAAACCATACTTAACCCTAACCCAAACCCTAAACCCTAACTAACCCTGACCCTAACCCTGACCCTAACCCTTAACCAAACCATACTTAACCCTAACTAACCTTAACCCTAACCCTGACCCTAACCCTGACCCTAACCCTTAACCAAACCATACTTAACCCTAACTAACCTTAACCCTAACCCTGACCCTAACCCTTAACCAAACCATACTTAACCCTAACTAACCCTAACCCTGACCCTAACCCTTAACCAAACCATACTTAACCCTAACCCTGACCCTAACCCCAACCCTAACCCTGACCCTTAACCAAACCATACTTAACCCTGACCCTAACCCTGACCCTAACCCTTAACCAAACCATACTTAACCCTAACCCTGACCCTAACCCCAACCCTAACCCTGACCCTAACCCTAACCCTAAACCCCCTTAACTAACCCTAACTCTAACCCAAACCCCTAAATTCCATGGTTAACAAAAAAAAACGCATGTGCAAAAAAACGCATACATGAGCATGCCAGTGCGCATGTATGCGCATCCATAGGCTATAATGGCCATTTTTAGCGCAAAACATGCGCATATGTGCGCATGCGCTTTTTTGCAGGGCCAAAAAATGCAACATGCTGCGTCTGGAAAATACAAACGCACACCCCAAAAAAACGCAGCGCATGAAAATCGCATACATGCGCTTACCAGCGCGCAGGTATGCGCACCCATGTTAAATATAGGGGAAAAAACGCATGCGCACATATGCGTTTTTTTCCAGCGCAAAAAAACGCAAATGTGAAACCAGCCTTACTTTTTTGTTTAGCCACATTGGGTTTTTCCTATTTCTTGTCCTTTTATTCCCACAAGGTATAAACCGCTTACAATGCCTATTAAGGATGTTCTTAAACATTTCCCATTTATTTTCTGTATTCTTATTTCTGAGGACATTGTCCCCGTCAACCAGATTAAGGGCATCTCTAAGCTGGTCAAACTTTGCCTTCCTAAAGTTCAGTGTTTTTGTGACACCCTGACATGTCCCCCTAGCGAAAGACAAGTGAAACTGTACAATATTGTGGTCGCTATTTCCTAGATGCCCAACAACCTTCAGATTTGTTATTCTGTCAGGTCTGTTAGATAGTATTAGGTATAAAAGTGCTGCTCCTCTGGTTGGATTCTGCACCAATTGTGAAATTTAATTATTCTTGGTTATTAGCAGAAACCTGTTGCCTTTATGGGTTTCGCAGGTCTCTGTTTCCCAGTTAATATCCGGGTAGTTAAAGTCCCCCATAACAATGACCTCATTATGGGTTGCAGCTTTATCTATCTGCCTTAGTAGTAAACTTTCCATTTCTGTTATTTCTATATATAAGTATTTGATCCCTTGCTGATAAGGTAGGTTAATTTTATGTAATGGTCAACGTGTGACTGGACACACCGCCTCCAGCAGGGCGAATTTATATGACACACGCGACCCTGGATGCACTGCCTCCAGTAGGGCGAATTTAAATAATAAGACGTGCAGCCGGATACACCGCCTCCAGCAGGCGAATTTCAGAAATACACGTGAAACTGGATACACCGCCTCCAGCAGGGCGAATTTAAATAATAAGGGGAAACACCAGGGAAACAATTACAGTGGTGGGCCCTGTGATAGGGAACGGGGACGTGGAGACCTCCTGCACTCCCCTGAGTCAGTGTCTCTACACTCCTAACGATCCCTAGGCCGGTTCCGCACCGGGCGCCGATCAGGAACCTAAAAACCCTAGCTCGCCCTGCACCTAGCCCTTTCTAGTGAAATGGATGGTGCGGAAACTAATCCCACCACTGCACTGAAACACACATAAGGAAAGTCACAAAACAGAGGTAACGCCACTTAGCTTTGCTCTGTTGCTCTTGCTCCCAGCAACAGAGTCCACCACCAAAATGCAGCTTTCCTCCTGAATAGCTGCCACCAAGCTCTGTCAGAGCTGCAAGGAAATCCCCTCCGTGATTCCTTCCACACCAGGACTCTGACTGTGCTGCAAGGAACTCTCTCTAGATCCTTTCTCCACCAAGGATGGTTGGAAATGACCACTATCACCAACCCTGATTGCAACACCTGACACTCTTTTATAGCAGAGCCAGAGCAATCACACCTGCTTTATAATCACATGCACTAAACTAAAGAAACCAGGGTGCAATGACCCTAACGGCCACCGGGGGCAAAACTAGAACTGAAACCACCACAGTGCAATGACCCTAATGGCCACCGGGGGCAAAAACTATTTTTAAGCACACAGTTTAAGGGAAAAAAAGGTTACATGTGCTTTTATCTGTCATGATCCAGCATGGATCATGACAGTACCCTCCCCTTAATGAGGGGCCTCTGGAACCTCAAGACCGCTCCTCATCAGGGAACCACCCACAGCGGGGACGCGCAGGTCCAAAGTTCACCCCAGCAACTACCTGCACTTCAGGTTTATGACAAACGAGCACCGCTGGTATTGGCAATGTATGTTCCGGAGGCACCACCCATCTCCAAACCCCGCGCGTTCCATTTCACCAAACAATTTGGCCTATTATTCTTATTTCTATGGTGTTATCGTCCTTCTGTAAAGCTGGAAATAACACAATTTATTACCGTGCCAACACAGACCACCCTGTGACACAGACTGCAGGGGGAGCCCAGTATCACACAGGATAGGATTAGATACACGGCTCAGCAGTCAGTATCACACAGGATAGGATTAGATACACAGCTCAACAGGCAGTATCACACAGGATAGGATTAGATACGCTGCTCAGCAGTCAGTATCACACAGGAAAGGATTAGATACACAGCTCAGCAGTCAGTATCACACAGGATAGGATTAGATACACGGCTCAGCAGTCAGTATCACACAGGATAGGGTTAGATACATGGCTCAGCAGATGGTATCACACAGGATAGGATTAGATACACTGCTCAGCAGTCAGTATCACACAGGATAGAAATAGATACACGGCTCAGCAGACAGTATCACACAGGATAGGATTAGATACACAGTTCAGCACACAGTATCACACAGAATAGTATTAGATACACGGCTCAGCAGACAGTATCACACAGAATAGGATTAGATACACGGCTGATCAGTCAGTATCACACAGGATAGGATTAGATACACAGCTCAGCAGAAAGTATCACACAGGAGAGGATTAGGTACACAGCTCACTAGACATTATCACACAGGATATGGTTAGATACACAGCTCAGAAACAGGATGTGCCAAAGGAGAGGACATTTTCATTCCAAGAATTCCACTCATTCCATCTGATTTTTTATTTTAAACGCCTCCAGTTTCCAGTTCAACTGCTATTTGCAATGTCCATTAACAATGCTCAGGGACAGTCCTTGAAAGTAGTAGGGATCGATTTGCAATGTCCCTGGTTTTCTCATGGTCAACTTTACGTGGTCAGTTCAAGAGTTGGAACTGCCAAAAATCTGTTCATCTTTGCACCGAAAGGAAAAACCAAAAATCTTGATTGAGTTGAAAATAAAATACTATCAATACTTGGGTAATCGTTTAGTTAATTTGTGTTGCAAATCTGTAGTGTTGAATATATGATGTGAAATGTTTTTATGTGCAATATAATCATTATAATTTGTTATAACTAACCACAGTTGGTTACTATGCCCAGGGAACGCCGGGCTCTTCAGCTAGTCAAAAGTAAAATCCAGAAAATCACATTGTATAAATTATATACATTTATTTGCATTTTACAGTGAGAAATAAGTATTTGATCCCCTACCAACCATTAAGCGTTCTGTCTCCTACAGACCAGTTAGATGCTCCTAATCAACTTGTTACCTGCATTAAAGACAGCTGTCTTACATAGTCACCTTTATAAAGACTCCTGTCCACAGGCTCAATCAGTCAGACTCTAACCTCTACAACATGGGCAAGACCAAAGAGCTTTATAAGGATGTCCTGGACAAGATCATACACCTGCACAAAGCTGGAATGGGCTACAAAACCCTAAGTAAGACGCTGGGTGAAAAGGGAACAACTGTTGGTGCAATAGTAAGAAAATGGAAGAAATACAAAATGACTGTCAATTAACATCGATCTGGGGCACCATACAAAATCTCACCTCGTGGGGTATCCTTGATCATGAGGAAGGTGAGAGATCAGCTTAAAACTACATGGGGGGACTTGATAATGATCTCAAGGCAGCTGGGACCACAGTCACCAAGAAAATCATTGGTAACACATTACGCCGTAAATGTTTAAATTCCTGCAATGCCCACAAGGTCCCCCTGCTCAAGAAGTGCAGGCCTGTCTGAAGTTTGCCAATGAACACCTGGATGATTCTGTGAGTAATTGGGAGAAGGTGCTGTAGTCAGATGAGACAAAAATTGATCTCTTTGGCATTAGCTTAACTTTCCGTGTTTGGAGGAAGAGAAATGCTGCCTATGACCCAAAGAACACCATGCCCACTGCCAAGCATGTAGGTGGAAACATTATGTTTTGGGGGTTTTACTCTGCTCAGGGCACAGGACTACTTCACCGCATCAGTGGGAGAATGGATGGAGCCATGTACCGTAAAATCATAAGTGACAACCTCCTTCCCTCCGCCAGGACATTAAAAATGGGTCGTGGCTGGGTCTTTCAGCAAACCAATGACCCAAAACATACAGCTAAGGGTACCGTTACACCTAGCGATGCACCAGCGATCCCGACTAGCGATATGACGCGGTCAGGATCGCTGGTGCATCTCTAGGTGGTCGCTAATGAGCAGCCACACAGGCAGATCTCATCAGCGACATAGCAGCGGTCGGAGGTCACTACTTACCCTCCCGCCCGCCTCCACGCGTTGCTCGTCGGCGCCACAAGAAGCGCCGCAGGAAGTGGCCGACAAGGAATGGTCCAGGAGCTTCTCGCGCGATCAGCAATAACCAGCGGGGGAGCCGGTCAGTGACTTTACAGCGATATTGCTAGCGATATCGCAGTGTGTAACGGGGGCTTAAGGCAACAAAGGAGTAGCTCAAAAAGAAGCACATTAAGATCATGGAGTGGCCTAGCCAGTCTTCAGACCTTAATCCCACAGAAAAGTTAAGGAGGGAGTTGAAGCTCCGAGTTGCCAAGCGACAGCCTCATAATCTTAATGATTTAGAGATGATCTGCAAAGAGGAGTGGACCAAAATTCCTCCTGACATGTGCGCAAAACTCATCATCAACTACAAAAAACATCTGACTGCTGTGCTTTCCAATAAGGATTTTGCCACCAAGTATGAAGTCTTGTTTGCCAGAGGGATCAAATACTTATTTCTCACTGTAAAATGCAAATAAATGTATATAATTTATACAATGTGATTTTCTGGATTTTATTTTTGATATTCTTTTTCTCAATGTTAAAATTAACCAACCCTTAAAGTTATAGACTGTTCATGTCTTTGTCAGTCGGCAAACTTACAAAATCAGCAAGGAGCCAGATACTTATTTCCCCCACTGTACATATGCCATGCATGTCAATAAGGGGAATTGTTCAAGATCCATATATAGAAGAGGATAAATTTAGGCAGCGGGTGCTACTAATAAAAAATGCTAATAAAATCTATATGTGTGGAGTATTTTACGTGTAAGCACAACATAAAGAAGGATTTTTCCAGCGTCTCCAGGAGATAAAATAATAATTGCTTTATAGAGAATATAAAATCTTCATACCATCAGGTAAAAACGACATAGAGGCGTATGGAGGGGAGCAATTTCCTACGCGTTTCACCCTGAAAGGGCTTAATCATGTTTTCCATGATTAAGCCCTTTCAGGGTGAAACGCGTAGGAAATTGCTCCCCTCCATACGCCTCTTTATGTCGTTTTTACCTGATGGTATGAAGATTTTATATTCTCAATAAAGCAATTATTATTTTATCTCCTGGAGATGCTGGAAAAATCCTTCTTTATGTTGTGCATGCACTATACACCCGGGTCAGGGTGTTTCCGTGCGTCGGAGGTGTGATCAGGAGTGAAGAGGGGTGAGCTGAATACTTCTTGTTTGTGTATTTTACGTGTAAGATCCATTATTTGCGCCCCAGACTTGACCATTGAGGTCCATGTTTGGCCTCCTGCAGCTAATGTCTGTCACTTTGTTTTCCCTACCTCCATTTTAGTATAATTTGAAGATTTTAGGCTCCAAAGTAAAATTTGTAAGTGGCTCCTAATCATAATACTGCAAATTGCCTCTTCAATTGCCTCTTGGAAGTAGCAATTCTAAAAGTCAATATTAACATTTTAATAAGCTTTGCATATGACTTAGAATAAAAGTCAAACCAGAAGAGGACTTGAATTTGGAGAGACTTTACCCTTTAAATCCCAGTCAAAGCCTGTCATGCAACCAAATCAGATCTCATGCTTTGCACTGACGATGAGCAACAGCCCAAAACACCTTTTCTGCAAATTGAGATTCTGGTTTGGCTTGTATCCTAAAGGTACTGTCACACTTAGCGATGTACCAGCGATCCCGACCAGCGATATGACGCGGTCAGGATCGCTGGTACATCGCTAAGTGATCGATAGTGAGCTGCCACACAGGTAGATCTCACCAGCGACATCGCTGGGGACGGGGGTCGCTACTTACCTGTCACACTAGGCGATCCTGCGTCCTCCCGCCCGGCTCCACGCTCGTCGCTCGTCTCTCCACAGGAAGCGCCGCAGGAGGCTGACGACGAGAAGCGGTCCTGAACGTTCTCGCGCGATCAGCGATAATCAGCGGGGGAGCGGGTCGTAGGTAAGTATCAGACACAGCGATATCGCTAGCAATATCGCTATAACGTCGACTCACAAGTTATAGCGATATTGCTAGCGATATCGCTTAGTGTGACAGTACCTTTAGTCATATGGCAAGGATCATTAAAAAGTCAATATTGACTTTCAGGATTGCTCTTCCAATAGGTGACGCTAGAGTTTAAGTCCTCTTCCTCTCTGATGAGGCAATTTGCATATTTAATTTCCCACAGGAGCACTGCATGGCTTATAAGCTTCCTTACTCTGGCATGCCAGGCAGATCACTCTCCACAAGGAGAATTGTTAACTTTTAGATGCCAATTATAATACAGTGACAGTGCGCTCCTGCAGACACTGGGGTGACTATAGCTAAATCCCTAAACTCGAGCTGTTCATTCTGACCTCTCCTGAAATGTTATGCACTACAGAGATGCAGAGTCTTCAGTCTGGTGTTTTACTTCTAAGCACACAGCATTACTCTTTACGGTATCCTGCTTTTAGGGAAGTTAAAGAAAACACTGCTTGCTGTTAATGTGATGCCCGCTAGACACGGCTCTCACAGCATTAAACCATTTGCCAGCTGGAGCACTTTAGAGACTCTCAGAAAAAGGAAACACTGCACTAGCACTGTGTACAATCTACAGCATAATCTATTGGATTATGTTTGGTACAGCTCCACAAATAGTCAGATTGTATACATGGACATATCTTTATTCCATAATGTTCTGCCTCGGCCTCTTTCACTCACGTCATCCATTTATTATGCCGCTCCAAGGGAAGCGTATTAGATGTTTATGCAAAGTTTGCGGTTCCATTTCCACTCCGACTTGTTTCTGTATAGGCTGACATTTGTTTGCTGCCTTTTTACATGCAGATGTTACTTCCTTTCACAATTCCATGGCATATTCCCCTAAATGGCAATCTTCCCCTTCAGCTTTGCATCTAAAAATAGGATTGATTTTCATGGCATGCGCTGCTGCAACCAGAGACCTGAAAAACTCAAATGATTTATGCTTTGTCCTGTCTCTGAAATCAAGGTTGCTTACATAGGAAAATCACCTAAAGCTCTGTAAGATGTATAACAAAATAGCAGGCCAAAGTATAAAGATTGTGTCGTAACTGATACATGCACGCACATCCACAATGTGGTCATCTGTGCTTGAGCTTTACATGTTTTAAAGTCTAATCCTACATGTCACATATAATTCTGCAGATTTCAATATAGAGATGAATACACTATATATATATATATATATATATATATATATATATATATATATATATATATATGTGTGTGTGTGTGTATATATTCATATATAGTCAGTATAAAAAGTCTACACATCCCTGCTATATAATGCCAGGTTTTTGTCATATAAGATCGTACCTAGAAGAATAATTTCAGAACTTTTTCACCCTTAGTGTCACCTACAATCTGTACAATTCAATTGAAAAATAAAATGAAATATTTTTGTGTGGGAAAAGAAAAATTAGGAACTAAAAAGTTGCATAAATGTGTATAACATCTGATGACCCTTAACATCTTGGAGAACTTACCACAAGATGTTAAGGGTCATCACTTATGCAGTGACTAGTAGTGATGTCATTGCGGTTACTGCGACTCACTGATGCTGCGTTCCCAGTCGGGCCAATGAACTATGGTGACCTCCCTCCTGTGAGATTACCGCTAGCATGGTGAGAAAAAGTCTCGTGGTGCAGAGGCAAGTTCACCACTGTGAATATGATCTGTAACGTACCTATAGTGTATGGAGATGGAACACCCCACGTTGCCCTGACGCACGTTTCGCTTTTTCAAGGGAAGGCACCTTGCTGATTTGCGGATATGAGTGATATTACTACATATATGACTTTTCTCTAAGGAAGACACTTGTGCTCTCATACTCTTTGGTTCTTCTTTGTATATTCACTGAATCTGAGTAGCTTGTAGTTTATAATTACACAAGAACACCTATGGTCGCCACTTCTGATCTTTCCTTTACTCTCTTGAAGTCCCTATGTGAATCACTATTTTCATATGCCGTTTACTCATGAACTTTTAGTCATCTACAATTGTCACCATTACCTATGTGTGTCATTTCAGTACTTGGTTTTGCTCCTAAGGTTGATATGCTTGAGGGATAGGAACACCCCTTTTCTTGTTTCTCCTTTTCTATAAGACCTATTCTGTAATGTTATTTGAATTTTTTGTTATGTCTTAGTAAATAAACTTTTATTCTATTCTGGTGGTCTATGATTACTCCTTTTTCCCGTCTTTACAAGTTTCAGGAGTACTTCACTATATCACATTGTTCATATTTCCTACATGGGGGAACAATATTATAATATGTTCCTGACCCTATAGACTGATAAATCTGCATTTTGAATATTTGTGTTATTAACATAACTATGGAATCTTCATAGATGAAAATATGAGGTGCAGAAGTTGTTCTTGTGCATTGTACCAGTCATCCTGCTGCATAAGACTACATCAGCACCATAAATTGCGTGTACTTAGGAGGTCCTGTCACAGAATTTATGGTGGGGTATAACAAGTTCTAGTTACACCTACGGCATAATGAACTATTAGGCTGTGTGCCCACGTTGCGTGTTTTTGATGCGTTTTTCGGGGTCAAACCACATCAAAAATGCTTAAAAGAAGCATCCCATTCATTTTAATGCATTTTGGCCTTTTTGTGCCAATGAATGCGTTTTTTACCGCTAAGGAAACGCTTAGCGGTAAAAAACGCAGCATGTTCATTAATTTCTGCTTAGGTCCGCGTTTTTGGCTGTTTCCTATAGCCCAGAAGACGCGTGGAAAGAAATGCATCAAAAACGCGCATTTTTTCCGCAAAAATCGCTGCAAAAAACGCGCGGTTTTTTTCCGCGCGTTTTCTGGGAAGGAGACTCGTTTCCTGAGCGTTTAAAAAACACTAACGTGGGCACATAGCCTAAAGAAGGGGAAAATATATCTCTAAGAGGGGTACAATATTCTGCTCATATAAAGGAATGCCACCTCTACATACGAATCCTAACACCTCTAATGCATGTATGGCATATTCTTCTCAGGACACATCTGTCTTTGAACATCTGCCAGAATTAGGACCTCGCTTCTTCCCCCATGCTATTCTCCACCTGGCTGTGCTCAGAGTCTTCTCCCGTGCTTGAATGCTTTCTTCAAACATTTTTTTTTCTCTTGCATACCTTTCTAAGAAAGACATAAAATTTGTTATAATTTGTACTTTTTTGGAAAACGGTTTATGTTATAGGAGGAAGCAAATCTTCTGGACAAGTTAGAACCAGCAACAGGAACCTCTGGCCCGAATCCTCCCCACCTGTTGAATGTGAACTTAAAACATTGCTCTGTGTGAGATTCCTCAGTTTAACTCATTGTGTCTGAGAAGTCATCAGCGTAGCGTACTGACATGCATTATATAATGTATATAAATGCAAATCTCAGTCTGACCACCGTACAGACCAGGAGACTATGTGCTATATGACGTACAAGTGGCTGGCAGTGGACTTCATAAACAGTGACCATTTAGAGTATAGTTTGTGCAGAAAGTGGCACATGCACTACATGTACATCAGGTATGGACACCAGTTTGACCCCAGTGAATGTGTATTTGGAAATATACCACTTGTGCCAGGTTCTTGTTTGTATGCTGTTTCAGGATAAGCAGAACCAAACTTGTGCCCCATTGTCTCCCAGACATTTGCAGAAATTTGTAAGTATGTGATCGGTGGAAAGAGTGTTTACGACCGGCTTACTAACTATCCCTGTGGTCTAAGAAGTAACGTTTCTCCTTGCGGAGAGTGACATGCCAGCTGTGGCTTGTCAAGGTAAGGAGACTTATTCGCCGTGCAATGCTCCTCTGGGAAAATAATATGCAAATTGCCTCTTCAGAAAGAAAGAGGACTTTTACTCTACAGTGCCACCTATTGGTAGTAGCGATCCTACAAGTCACAATCAACCCTTTAACGAGTCTTGTAGTATGACTTAGGATACAAGCCAAATCAGAATCTCAATTTGCAGACACGGTGTTTCGAGCTGTTGGCTCTCGTCAGTGCAAAGTATGAGATCTGATTTGGCAAGGTGAGAGGCTCTGGACTAGGGTCTAAGAAGTAACGTTTCTCCTTGCGGAGAGTGACATGCCAGCTGTGGCTTGTCAAGGTAAGGAGACTTATTCGCCGTGCAATGCTCCTCTGGGAAAATAATATGCAAATTGCCTCTTCAGAAAGAAAGAGGACTTTTACTCTACAGTGCCACCTATTGGTAGTAGCGATCCTACAAGTCACAATCAACCCTTTAACGAGTCTTGTAGTATGACTTAGGATACAAGCCAAATCAGAATCTCAATTTGCAGACACGGTGTTTCGAGCTGTTGGCTCTCGTCAGTGCAAAGTATGAGATCTGATTTGGCAAGGTGAGAGGCTCTGGACTAGGGTCTAAGAAGTAACGTTTCTCCTTGCGGAGAGTGACATGCCAGCTGTGGCTTGTCAAGGTAAGGAGACTTATTCGCCGTGCAATGCTCCTCTGGGAAAATAATATGCAAATTGCCTCTTCAGAAAGAAAGAGGACTTTTACTCTACAGTGCCACCTATTGGTAGTAGCGATCCTACAAGTCACAATCAACCCTTTAACGAGTCTTGTAGTATGACTTAGGATACAAGCCAAATCAGAATCTCAATTTGCAGACACGGTGTTTCGAGCTGTTGGCTCTCGTCAGTGCAAAGTATGAGATCTGATTTGGCAAGGTGAGAGGCTCTGGACTAGGGTCTAAGAAGTAACGTTTCTCCTTGCGGAGAGTGACATGCCAGCTGTGGCTTGTCAAGGTAAGGAGACTTATTCGCCGTGCAATGCTCCTCTGGGAAAATAATATGCAAATTGCCTCTTCAGAAAGAAAGAGGACTTTTACTCTACAGTGCCACCTATTGGTAGTAGCGATCCTACAAGTCACAATCAACCCTTTAACGAGTCTTGTAGTATGACTTAGGATACAAGCCAAATCAGAATCTCAATTTGCAGACACGGTGTTTCGAGCTGTTGGCTCTCGTCAGTGCAAAGTATGAGATCTGATTTGGCAAGGTGAGAGGCTCTGGACTAGGGTCTAAGAAGTAACGTTTCTCCTTGCGGAGAGTGACATGCCAGCTGTGGCTTGTCAAGGTAAGGAGACTTATTCGCCGTGCAATGCTCCTCTGGGAAAATAATATGCAAATTGCCTCTTCAGAAAGAAAGAGGACTTTTACTCTACAGTGCCACCTATTGGTAGTAGCGATCCTACAAGTCACAATCAACCCTTTAACGAGTCTTGTAGTATGACTTAGGATACAAGCCAAATCAGAATCTCAATTTGCAGACACGATCAGATCTCATACTTTGCACTGACGAGAGCCAACAGCTCGAAACACCGTGTCTGCAAATTGAGATTCTGATTTGGCTTGTATCCTAAGTCATACTACAAGACTCGTTAAAGGGTTGATTGTGACTTGTAGGATCGCTACTACCAATAGGTGGCACTGTAGAGTAAAAGTCCTCTTTCTTTCTGAAGAGGCAATTTGCATATTATTTTCCCAGAGGAGCATTGCACGGCGAATAAGTCTCCTTACCTTGACAAGCCACAGCTGGCATGTCACTCTCCGCAAGGAGAAACGTTACTTCTTAGACCCTAGTCCAGAGCCTCTCACCTTGCCAAATCAGATCTCATACTTTGCACTGACGAGAGCCAACAGCTCGAAACACCGTGTCTGCAAATTGAGATTCTGATTTGGCTTGTATCCTAAGTCATACTACAAGACTCGTTAAAGGGTTGATTGTGACTTGTAGGATCGCTACTACCAATAGGTGGCACTGTAGAGTAAAAGTCCTCTTTCTTTCTGAAGAGGCAATTTGCATATTATTTTCCCAGAGGAGCATTGCACGGCGAATAAGTCTCCTTACCTTGACAAGCCACAGCTGGCATGTCACTCTCCGCAAGGAGAAACGTTACTTCTTAGACCCTAGTCCAGAGCCTCTCACCTTGCCAAATCAGATCTCATACTTTGCACTGACGAGAGCCAACAGCTCGAAACACCGTGTCTGCAAATTGAGATTCTGATTTGGCTTGTATCCTAAGTCATACTACAAGACTCGTTAAAGGGTTGATTGTGACTTGTAGGATCGCTACTACCAATAGGTGGCACTGTAGAGTAAAAGTCCTCTTTCTTTCTGAAGAGGCAATTTGCATATTATTTTCCCAGAGGAGCATTGCACGGCGAATAAGTCTCCTTACCTTGACAAGCCACAGCTGGCATGTCACTCTCCGCAAGGAGAAACGTTACTTCTTAGACCCTAGTCCAGAGCCTCTCACCTTGCCAAATCAGATCTCATACTTTGCACTGACGAGAGCCAACAGCTCGAAACACCGTGTCTGCAAATTGAGATTCTGATTTGGCTTGTATCCTAAGTCATACTACAAGACTCGTTAAAGGGTTGATTGTGACTTGTAGGATCGCTACTACCAATAGGTGGCACTGTAGAGTAAAAGTCCTCTTTCTTTCTGAAGAGGCAATTTGCATATTATTTTCCCAGAGGAGCATTGCACGGCGAATAAGTCTCCTTACCTTGACAAGCCACAGCTGGCATGTCACTCTCCGCAAGGAGAAACGTTACTTCTTAGACCCTAGTCCAGAGCCTCTCACCTTGCCAAATCAGATCTCATACTTTGCACTGACGAGAGCCAACAGCTCGAAACACCGTGTCTGCAAATTGAGATTCTGATTTGGCTTGTATCCTAAGTCATACTACAAGACTCGTTAAAGGGTTGATTGTGACTTGTAGGATCGCTACTACCAATAGGTGGCACTGTAGAGTAAAAGTCCTCTTTCTTTCTGAAGAGGCAATTTGCATATTATTTTCCCAGAGGAGCATTGCACGGCGAATAAGTCTCCTTACCTTGACAAGCCACAGCTGGCATGTCACTCTCCGCAAGGAGAAACGTTACTTCTTAGACCCTAGTCCAGAGCCTCTCACCTTGCCAAATCAGATCTCATACTTTGCACTGACGAGAGCCAACAGCTCGAAACACCGTGTCTGCAAATTGAGATTCTGATTTGGCTTGTATCCTAAGTCATACTACAAGACTCGTTAAAGGGTTGATTGTGACTTGTAGGATCGCTACTACCAATAGGTGGCACTGTAGAGTAAAAGTCCTCTTTCTTTCTGAAGAGGCAATTTGCATATTATTTTCCCAGAGGAGCATTGCACGGCGAATAAGTCTCCTTACCTTGACAAGCCACAGCTGGCATGTCACTCTCCGCAAGGAGAAACGTTACTTCTTAGACCCTAGTCCAGAGCCTCTCACCTTGCCAAATCAGATCTCATACTTTGCACTGACGAGAGCCAACAGCTCGAAACACCGTGTCTGCAAATTGAGATTCTGATTTGGCTTGTATCCTAAGTCATACTACAAGACTCGTTAAAGGGTTGATTGTGACTTGTAGGATCGCTACTACCAATAGGTGGCACTGTAGAGTAAAAGTCCTCTTTCTTTCTGAAGAGGCAATTTGCATATTATTTTCCCAGAGGAGCATTGCACGGCGAATAAGTCTCCTTACCTTGACAAGCCACAGCTGGCATGTCACTCTCCGCAAGGAGAAACGTTACTTCTTAGACCCTAGTCCAGAGCCTCTCACCTTGCCAAATCAGATCTCATACTTTGCACTGACGAGAGCCAACAGCTCGAAACACCGTGTCTGCAAATTGAGATTCTGATTTGGCTTGTATCCTAAGTCATACTACAAGACTCGTTAAAGGGTTGATTGTGACTTGTAGGATCGCTACTACCAATAGGTGGCACTGTAGAGTAAAAGTCCTCTTTCTTTCTGAAGAGGCAATTTGCATATTATTTTCCCAGAGGAGCATTGCACGGCGAATAAGTCTCCTTACCTTGACAAGCCACAGCTGGCATGTCACTCTCCGCAAGGAGAAACGTTACTTCTTAGACCCTAGTCCAGAGCCTCTCACCTTGCCAAATCAGATCTCATACTTTGCACTGACGAGAGCCAACAGCTCGAAACACCGTGTCTGCAAATTGAGATTCTGATTTGGCTTGTATCCTAAGTCATACTACAAGACTCGTTAAAGGGTTGATTGTGACTTGTAGGATCGCTACTACCAATAGGTGGCACTGTAGAGTAAAAGTCCTCTTTCTTTCTGAAGAGGCAATTTGCATATTATTTTCCCAGAGGAGCATTGCACGGCGAATAAGTCTCCTTACCTTGACAAGCCACAGCTGGCATGTCACTCTCCGCAAGGAGAAACGTTACTTCTTAGACCCTAGTCCAGAGCCTCTCACCTTGCCAAATCAGATCTCATACTTTGCACTGACGAGAGCCAACAGCTCGAAACACCGTGTCTGCAAATTGAGATTCTGATTTGGCTTGTATCCTAAGTCATACTACAAGACTCGTTAAAGGGTTGATTGTGACTTGTAGGATCGCTACTACCAATAGGTGGCACTGTAGAGTAAAAGTCCTCTTTCTTTCTGAAGAGGCAATTTGCATATTATTTTCCCAGAGGAGCATTGCACGGCGAATAAGTCTCCTTACCTTGACAAGCCACAGCTGGCATGTCACTCTCCGCAAGGAGAAACGTTACTTCTTAGACCCTAGTCCAGAGCCTCTCACCTTGCCAAATCAGATCTCATACTTTGCACTGACGAGAGCCAACAGCTCGAAACACCGTGTCTGCAAATTGAGATTCTGATTTGGCTTGTATCCTAAGTCATACTACAAGACTCGTTAAAGGGTTGATTGTGACTTGTAGGATCGCTACTACCAATAGGTGGCACTGTAGAGTAAAAGTCCTCTTTCTTTCTGAAGAGGCAATTTGCATATTATTTTCCCAGAGGAGCATTGCACGGCGAATAAGTCTCCTTACCTTGACAAGCCACAGCTGGCATGTCACTCTCCGCAAGGAGAAACGTTACTTCTTAGACCCTAGTCCAGAGCCTCTCACCTTGCCAAATCAGATCTCATACTTTGCACTGACGAGAGCCAACAGCTCGAAACACCGTGTCTGCAAATTGAGATTCTGATTTGGCTTGTATCCTAAGTCATACTACAAGACTCGTTAAAGGGTTGATTGTGACTTGTAGGATCGCTACTACCAATAGGTGGCACTGTAGAGTAAAAGTCCTCTTTCTTTCTGAAGAGGCAATTTGCATATTATTTTCCCAGAGGAGCATTGCACGGCGAATAAGTCTCCTTACCTTGACAAGCCACAGCTGGCATGTCACTCTCCGCAAGGAGAAACGTTACTTCTTAGACCCTAGTCCAGAGCCTCTCACCTTGCCAAATCAGATCTCATACTTTGCACTGACGAGAGCCAACAGCTCGAAACACCGTGTCTGCAAATTGAGATTCTGATTTGGCTTGTATCCTAAGTCATACTACAAGACTCGTTAAAGGGTTGATTGTGACTTGTAGGATCGCTACTACCAATAGGTGGCACTGTAGAGTAAAAGTCCTCTTTCTTTCTGAAGAGGCAATTTGCATATTATTTTCCCAGAGGAGCATTGCACGGCGAATAAGTCTCCTTACCTTGACAAGCCACAGCTGGCATGTCACTCTCCGCAAGGAGAAACGTTACTTCTTAGACCCTAGTCCAGAGCCTCTCACCTTGCCAAATCAGATCTCATACTTTGCACTGACGAGAGCCAACAGCTCGAAACACCGTGTCTGCAAATTGAGATTCTGATTTGGCTTGTATCCTAAGTCATACTACAAGACTCGTTAAAGGGTTGATTGTGACTTGTAGGATCGCTACTACCAATAGGTGGCACTGTAGAGTAAAAGTCCTCTTTCTTTCTGAAGAGGCAATTTGCATATTATTTTCCCAGAGGAGCATTGCACGGCGAATAAGTCTCCTTACCTTGACAAGCCACAGCTGGCATGTCACTCTCCGCAAGGAGAAACGTTACTTCTTAGACCCTAGTCCAGAGCCTCTCACCTTGCCAAATCAGATCTCATACTTTGCACTGACGAGAGCCAACAGCTCGAAACACCGTGTCTGCAAATTGAGATTCTGATTTGGCTTGTATCCTAAGTCATACTACAAGACTCGTTAAAGGGTTGATTGTGACTTGTAGGATCGCTACTACCAATAGGTGGCACTGTAGAGTAAAAGTCCTCTTTCTTTCTGAAGAGGCAATTTGCATATTATTTTCCCAGAGGAGCATTGCACGGCGAATAAGTCTCCTTACCTTGACAAGCCACAGCTGGCATGTCACTCTCCGCAAGGAGAAACGTTACTTCTTAGACCCTAGTCCAGAGCCTCTCACCTTGCCAAATCAGATCTCATACTTTGCACTGACGAGAGCCAACAGCTCGAAACACCGTGTCTGCAAATTGAGATTCTGATTTGGCTTGTATCCTAAGTCATACTACAAGACTCGTTAAAGGGTTGATTGTGACTTGTAGGATCGCTACTACCAATAGGTGGCACTGTAGAGTAAAAGTCCTCTTTCTTTCTGAAGAGGCAATTTGCATATTATTTTCCCAGAGGAGCATTGCACGGCGAATAAGTCTCCTTACCTTGACAAGCCACAGCTGGCATGTCACTCTCCGCAAGGAGAAACGTTACTTCTTAGACCCTAGTCCAGAGCCTCTCACCTTGCCAAATCAGATCTCATACTTTGCACTGACGAGAGCCAACAGCTCGAAACACCGTGTCTGCAAATTGAGATTCTGATTTGGCTTGTATCCTAAGTCATACTACAAGACTCGTTAAAGGGTTGATTGTGACTTGTAGGATCGCTACTACCAATAGGTGGCACTGTAGAGTAAAAGTCCTCTTTCTTTCTGAAGAGGCAATTTGCATATTATTTTCCCAGAGGAGCATTGCACGGCGAATAAGTCTCCTTACCTTGACAAGCCACAGCTGGCATGTCACTCTCCGCAAGGAGAAACGTTACTTCTTAGACCCTAGTCCAGAGCCTCTCACCTTGCCAAATCAGATCTCATACTTTGCACTGACGAGAGCCAACAGCTCGAAACACCGTGTCTGCAAATTGAGATTCTGATTTGGCTTGTATCCTAAGTCATACTACAAGACTCGTTAAAGGGTTGATTGTGACTTGTAGGATCGCTACTACCAATAGGTGGCACTGTAGAGTAAAAGTCCTCTTTCTTTCTGAAGAGGCAATTTGCATATTATTTTCCCAGAGGAGCATTGCACGGCGAATAAGTCTCCTTACCTTGACAAGCCACAGCTGGCATGTCACTCTCCGCAAGGAGAAACGTTACTTCTTAGACCCTAGTCCAGAGCCTCTCACCTTGCCAAATCAGATCTCATACTTTGCACTGACGAGAGCCAACAGCTCGAAACACCGTGTCTGCAAATTGAGATTCTGATTTGGCTTGTATCCTAAGTCATACTACAAGACTCGTTAAAGGGTTGATTGTGACTTGTAGGATCGCTACTACCAATAGGTGGCACTGTAGAGTAAAAGTCCTCTTTCTTTCTGAAGAGGCAATTTGCATATTATTTTCCCAGAGGAGCATTGCACGGCGAATAAGTCTCCTTACCTTGACAAGCCACAGCTGGCATGTCACTCTCCGCAAGGAGAAACGTTACTTCTTAGACCCTAGTCCAGAGCCTCTCACCTTGCCAAATCAGATCTCATACTTTGCACTGACGAGAGCCAACAGCTCGAAACACCGTGTCTGCAAATTGAGATTCTGATTTGGCTTGTATCCTAAGTCATACTACAAGACTCGTTAAAGGGTTGATTGTGACTTGTAGGATCGCTACTACCAATAGGTGGCACTGTAGAGTAAAAGTCCTCTTTCTTTCTGAAGAGGCAATTTGCATAACTATCCCTGTGTATTTCATTCACATTCATCACCACAAAGGAATTTCAGGCTCCTCACCTCGCTCTCATCCACGTTGTAATTCAGGCCGCCTGGTTTTTTTTTACAAACAACAAGCTTCAACATGGAAAGATTGGAGTGAGTTAAAGCTATGCAGTAATACTAGGATGTTGGAGGCACGCTACCTGGTTCACCCTCTTTCCAGCACGGGCGTGTGGCAAGATTTGTAATTAACACCTGTTTATGGAAAGCCTACTGCCTGTATATGGCAAGGTAGCCATTTTATGAGCTAAACCAATATTTACGCAAGGGCGGCCTGTCATTTCTATAATGCCTGGTAAAATAAATCACATAGGAGACTCATCTGTCGCCATATGGAGTAGAAATAGTTGTTACTATGTGGCCATTTATACATTTCATTTACAGTATCTTGCATTGCGTTGTTCGGTAAACTGAGGACCTTGGCATTCAGGATGGTTGATAGCAGCATTGTAATCCAAGGGTAGTAGGCTGCATGGCTGCCATGTAACTCCAGATGTTGGATCGGATTGTAATATTTCTAAATGACAAGTATTAGGTCATGTGCACACGTTCAGTATTTGGTGAGTTTTTTACCTCAGCAGTTGTAAGTCAAAATCAGGATTGGGTGATAATACAGAAATGGTGACGCGTTTCTATTATACTTTTCCTCTGACTGTTCCCCTCCTGGTTTTGGCTTACAAACACTGAGGTAAAATACTGAACATGTGAACGTGGCCTTGAGGTGCGATAATACACAGCTGTATTATTTAGTATAGGCATTACATAATTTTGCCGGTCGGTGGGGAGTAGAGCACTGAGACCCCCAGCGATTGGTCGAAACACACCTCTGAGTTCTGCAGTCCTGCATGCCCAGCATGGTGGGTGGACTCAATAGTAAGTCATTAATTTTCACAGAGTGGTGTAGGTAACCCACTGCGTGCAGCACATGCATGACCTGTGCACTTCAGAACGGTATTTTTACCCATGCTTGTCTCAGGAGCCCCGATTCCAACTGATCAGGTAAAATTATGCAAAACTTGTAATATGTAAAAACGTTTACAAAATAACAGTTACACTAGTGATGTATGGGCAAATGTATCTGTTTAATTCAAGAACTAGGATAATCAGCCAATGTCACGTAGAATGGACATATTGTTGTACATTTAGTAATTTGAAGAAAATTTGGGAAATTTGTTTAGCAGATGAAAATCTAGAGAGGTCCTTGTTGTTTTAATAAATACTTGCATCTCCCATGATATCAATTCTGTAGCATCTTGTTTTAGGATTTTGTGTAATTCCTGCTATTTCTCTTGGAAATGTATAAATCATTTGACAACATGCCATAACGACTGCCCTCCTTCATTCTGTTCCTACACAGTCTGATATTGCCTTACTGATAATAATTGTCAGTTCCTTTCAGAAGAATATTCAGAATTGAGAGTCCTCAGTGGTTGATACCTTTTCATGGCTAACTGAAAAGATGGTAACAAATTACAAGCTTTCGAGATTACGCAGGTCTCTTCATCAGGCTAGACTAATACAAAATCTGAAGAATAACATATTTATACACAAGACAGCAAATAAATAACTCAATAGATAAGACAAGTGATGTGAAGCGTAATAGTCATTGTGGGAAAGAGATAAGCATAAATATTGGAGCAGTTCATAGATAAGCAGTGTGAAGGTTTTATTGCCCTCTGATTGCCGGTCTGGTTCTGTGTTGTGATGACCCCAGAAATTCTGAGGGGCAAATTCCTTAATTGATGTAAAAAGACATAAATCCATGCTACACATTAACCCCTTCACTACCAAGGGTGGTTTGCACGTTAACTCCCGGGCCAATTTTTACAATTCTGACCACTGTCCCTTTATGAGGTCATAACTCTGAAACGCTAACATGGATCCTGGTGATTCTGACATTTTTTTCTCGTGACATATTGTACTTCATGTTAGTGGTAAAATTTCATTCAAATAACTTGCGTTTATTTGTGAAAAAAACGGAAATTTGGCGAAAATTTTGAAAATTTCGCAATTTTCCAACTTTGAATTTTTATGCCCTTAAATCACAGCGATACGGCACACAAAAAACTTAATAAATAACATTTCCCACATGTTTACTTTACATAAGCACAATTTTGGAACCAAAATTTTTTTTTGTTAGGAAGTTATAAGGGTTAAAAATTTACCAGCGATTTCTCATTTTTGCAACACCATTTTATTTTTAGGGACCACATCACATTTGAAGCCACTTTGAGGGGTCTGATATAAAATACCCAAAAGAGACACCATTCTAAAAACTGCACCCCTTAAGGTGCTTAAAACCACATTCAAGAAGTTTATTAACCCTTTAGGTGTGTCACAGGAATTTTTTGAATATTTAAAAAAAAAATGAACATTTAACTTTTTCACAAAAAAAAATACTTCAGGTTCAATTTTCTTTATTTTACCAAGGGTAACAGGAGAAATTGGACTGCAAAAGTTATTGTGCAATTTGTCCTGAGTACGCTGAAACCTGATATGTGGGGGGAACCACTGTTTGGGCGCATGGCAGACCTCAGTAGGGAAGGAGCACCGTTTGACTTTTTCAATGCAAAATTGGCTGGAATTCAGATCGGACGCCATGTCGCGTTTGGAGAGCCCCTGATGTACCTAAACAGTGGAAACCCCCCCCAAGTGACCCCATTTTGGAAACTAGACCCCCCAAGGAACTTATCTAGATATGTGGTGAGAACTTTGAACCCACAAGGGCTTCACAGAAGTTTATAATGTACAGCGGTACAATTAAAAAATCATATTTTTTCCACAAAAATGATCCTTTCACCCCCAAATTTTATTTTTCCAAGGGTAATAGGACCCTAAAAGTTATTGTGCAATTTGTCCTGAGTATGCTGATACCCCATATGTGGGTGTAAATGACTATTTGGGCGCATAGCAGAGCTCGGAAGGGAAGCAGCGCCATTTGACATTTTTGGCTAGAATTGAGATCGGACACCATGTCGCGATTGGAAAACCCCTGATGTACCAAAACAGTGGAAACCCCCCCACAAATGACACCATTTTGGAATCTAGACCCCCCAAGGAACTTATCTAGATGTGTGGTGAGAACTTTGAACCCCCAAGGGCTTCACAGAAGTTTATAACATACAGCCGTACAATTAAAAAATCATATTTTTTCCACAAAAATGATCTTTTCACCCTCAATTCTTATTTTTCCAAGAGTAACAGGACCCTAAAAGATATTGTGCAATTTATCCTGAGTGCGCTGATACCCCACATGTGGGGGTAAACCACTATTTGGGCGCATGGCAGAGCTCGGAAGGGAAGCAGCACCATTTGACGTTTTTGGCTGGAATTGAGATCGGACACCGCGTTTGGAAATCCCCCGATGTACCAAAACAGTAGAAACCCCCCACACATGACACCATTTTGGAAACTAGACCCCCCAAGGAATTTATCTAGATGTGTGGTGAGCACTTTGAACCCCCCAGTGCTTCACAGACGTTTATAACGCCCGGGCGTGAAAATAAAAAAATCGTATTTTTTCCACAAACATCATCTTTTAGTCCCCATTTTTTTAATTTTCCCAAGGGTAACAGGAGAAATTGGACGCCAAAAGTTGTTGTCCAATTTGTCCTGAGTACGCTGACACCCCATATGTAGGAGAAAACTACTGTATGGGGACACGTCGGGGCTCGGAAGGGAAGTAGTGACGTTTTGGAATGCAGACTTCGATGGAATGGTCTGCGGGTGTCATGTTGCCTTTGGAGAGCCCCTAATGTACCTAAACAGTGGAAACCCCCACAAATGACCCCATTTTGGAAACTAGACCCCCTGAGGAACTTATCTAGATGTGTGGTGAGCACTTTGAACCCCCAAGGGCTTCACAGAAGTTTATAATGCCCAGGCATGAAAATAAAAAAATCATATTTTTTCCACAAACATGATCAATTAGTCTCCAATTTTTTTATTTTCCCAAGGGTAACAGGAGAAATTGGACCCCAAAAGTTGTTGTTCAATTTGTCCTGAGTACGCTGATACCTCATATGTGGGAGAAAACTACTGTATGGGCACACGTCGGGGCTCGGAAGGGAAGTAGTGACGTTTTGGAATGCAGACTTTGATGGCATGGTCTGCGGGTGTCATGTTGCTTTTGGAGAGCCCCTGATGTACCTAAACAGTGGAAACCCCCCACAAGTGACCCCATTTTGGAAACTAGACCCCCTAATGAACTTATCTAGATGTGTGGTGAGCATTTTGAACACCCCAGTGCTTCACAGAAGTTTATAACGACCGGGCGTGAAAATACAATTATTGTATTTTTTCAACAAACATCATCTTTTAGTCCCCATTTTTTTATTTTCCCAAGGGTAACAGGAGAAATTGGACCCCAAAAGTTGTTGTACAATTTGTCCTGAGTACGCTGATACCTCATATGTGGGAGAAAACTACTGTATGGGCACACGTCAGGGCTCGGAAGGGAAGTAGTGATGTTTTGGAATGCAGACTTTGATGGATTGGTCTGCAGGTGTCATGTGCGTTTGGAGAGCCCCTGATGTACCTAAACTATTGAAACTCCCCACAAGTGACCCCATTCTGGAAACTAGACCCCCCACGGAACTTATCTAGATGTGTGGTGAGCACTTTGAACCCCCAAGTGCTTCACAGAAGTTTATAACGCCTGGGCGTGAAAATAAAAAAATCATATTTTTGCCCCCAATTTTTTATTTTCCTAAGGGTAACAGGAGAAATTTGACCCCAAAAGTTGTTTTGTAATTTGTCCTGAGTAGGCTGATACCCCATATGTGGGGGTAAAACACTGTTTGGGCGCATGGCAGAGCTTGGAAGGGAAGGAGCACCATTTGACTTTTTCAACGCAGAATTGGCTGGAATTGAGATGAGACGCCATGTTGCCTTTGGAGAGCACCTGATGTGCCCAAACAGTGGAAACCCCCCAATTATAACTCCAACCCTAACCCCAACACACTCCTAACCCTAATCTGAGCCCTAACCCTAGCCCTAATGGGAAAATGGAAATAAATACATTTTCTTTTAGTTTTATTATTTTTCCCTAACTAAGGGGGTGATAACGGGGGGTTTGATTTACTATTTATGGCGGGTTTTTATTTTTGGCGGCTGTCAGACGCTAAAAGACGCTTTTTATTGTAAAAATAGTTTTTGCATCACCACATATTGTGAGCTATAATTTTTCCGTATTTTGACCCACCGAGTCATGTGGGGTCTTATTTTTTGCGGGACGAGTTGACGTTTTCATTGGTACCATTTTCGGGCACGTGACATTTTTTGATCGCTTTTTATTCTGATTTATGGGACACAGAATGAACAAAAAACAGCGTTTCATGAATTTCTTTTGGGTGGTGCGTTTACGCCGTTCCGCATGCGATAAAATTGATAAAGCGGTTTTATTCTTCGGGTCAATACGGTTACAGTGTTGCCTCATTTAGGTCGTTTTTTTATGTTTTGTCGGTTTTTTGCTATGAAAACAATTTTATATAAAAAATAATTATTTTTGTATCGCTTTATTCTGCGAGCTATAACTTTTTTATTTTTTTGCGGATGATGCTGTATGGCGGCTCGTTTTTTGCGGGAGAAGATGACGTTTTCAGCGGTACCATGGATATTTATATGTGTCTTTTTGATCGCGCATTATTGCACTTTTTGTTTGGTGGTATGATAATAAATCATTAGTTTTTGCTTCGTTTTTTATTTTTTAAGGGGTTCGCTAAAGGGGTTAACTAATGGGACAGTTTTATAGGGCGAGTCGCTACGGACGCGGCGATACCAAATATGTGTACTTTTATTGTTTTTTTTTTTTGTTTTTTTATTTCGAAAAAATGGATTTATTGGGGAATTTTTTTTTTTTTTTTTACTAATTTATTTAGCGATTTTTTTTTTTTAAATGATTTTTAACACTTTTTTTTTTTTTACTTTATTACCTTGTCCCAGGTGGAACATCACTGTCCTGTGACAGATCGCTGATCTGTCACATCACAGATCACTGTGACAGATCAGCAATCTGTCACAGGCAGTTCTGCAGACTTCCTCATGCCTGCGCTTTGCAGGCAGTGAGGAAGTCAGCTCCCTACAGGCCCCCGAAGTCCCCCGTCGCCATCTTGGATCCGGGGGCCTGTAGGGAATGAGACTCCTGCAGCAGCGCTGCACATTGCGCTGCCGTGGGGGGCTTAGGGAAGCAAGGAGAGAGCCCCCTCCCTGCCGATGCTTCCCTTTAACCCCCGGTACACCGCGATCGCGTTTGATCGCGGTGTACAAGGGGTTAACGTGTCGGGGGCGGTCCGTGACCGCCCCTGACACATTGTGCCGGGTGTCAGCTGTGATAATCAGCTGACACCCGGCCGCGATCAGCGGCGCCCACGTAATATCGCTGGGACGTAATATTCCGTCCATGGTAATTAGGTTCAGGGTCACATGGACGGAATATTACGTCCCTTGTAGGTAAGGGGTTAATACCTTTATGTGCTGTCTTGTGTATAAATATGTTATTCTTCAGGTTTTGTATTAGTCTAGCCTGATGAAGAGACCTGCGTAGTCTCGAAAGCTTGCAATTTGTTACCATCTTTTCAGTTAGCCATTAAAAGGTATCAACCACTGAGGACTCTCAATTCTGAATATTCTTCTATCTACTTTCTAACACGGTACAAAGATATACACTCACTGGCCACTTTATTAGGTACACCATGCTAGTAACGGGTTGGACCCCCTTTTGCCTTCAGAACTGACTCAATTCTTCGTGGCAGATATTCAACAAGGTGCTGGAAGCATTCCTCAGAGATTTTGGACCATATTGACATGATGGCATCACACAGTTGGCGCAGATTTGTCGGCTGCACATCCCTGATGCGAATCTCCCGTTCCACCACATCCCAAAGATGCTCTATTGGATTGAGATCTGGTGACTGAGGAGGCCATTTGAGTACAGTGAACTCATTGTCATGTTCAAGAAACCAATCTGAGATGATTCGAGCTTTATGACATGGCGCATTATCCTGCTGAAAGTAGCCATCAGATGCCTGTTCTTAGCTGAGAGGAGTGGTACCCAGTGTGGTGTTCTGCTGCTGTAGCCCATCTGCCTCAAAGTTCGACGCACTGTGCGTTCAGAGATGCTCTTCTGCCTACCTTGGTTGTAACGGGTGGCAATTTGAGTCACTGTTGCCTTTCTATCAGCTCGAACCAGTATGCCCATTCTCCTCTGACCTCTGGCATCAACAAGGCATTTCCGGCCACAGAACTGCCGCTCACTGGATTTTTTTTCTTTTTCGGACCATTCTCTGTAAACCCTAGAGATGGTTGTGCGTGAAAATCCCAGTAGATCAGCAGTTTCTGAAATACTCAGAACAGCCCTTCTGGCACCAACAATCATGCCACGTTCAAAGGCACTCAAATCACCTTTCTTCCCCATACTGATGCTCGGTTTGAACTGCAGGAGATTGTCTTGACCATGTCTACATGCCTAAATGCACTGAGTTGCCGCCATGTGATTGGCTGATTAGAAATTAAGTCTTAACACACAGTTGGACAGGTGTACCTAATAAAGTGGCCAGTGAGTGTATATCTTTCCTGTATCAGTTCCTTTCAGGTCATTTGAGAATACAATATCACTAGATAATAATGTGTCGCTGTTTTGACCCCACCAAATAGTTGACTTTGCTAGATAGGTGAACAGGAATCCAGAGTAAACACACCTACGGTATATGAATAATCTCAGTAGTAGTATGGCTGGGAAAAAGAAATCATTAATCTGTCACACACTGCAATGCCAAGTATCCTCTGAGTTCCTAAAGGTATGTTTCCACCGTCAGTATTGGCAGCTCTTTGGACGCAGCTCCTTTCAAAGCGCTGCCGACTTTTGTACGTGCGGTGATTCCGCATGTGTTCATTGACGTACATAGGATGGTGATATTTATCTTGCAGAGACTGAGCGTCTCCGCAAGATAAATAGACATGCTGCGGTCTAGAAAGACGCGTCACATGTCCGGTTACGCAGGGAAGCCGGAGGCGTCCATGCACACATAGTGGAGATAGGATTTCATAAAATCCCCTCCACTATGCTGTAACATCTGGCCGCTGCGGATTGGACGCTGCGACTGTACGCAGTGACAAATCCGCAGCGTTTACTGACCGTGGAAACATACCCTAACAGTTTAATGTTTGTAGCTCTCTAAAGAAAAAGTGTTTGTGGCCTCTCTCCTCTTGCATAACAAAGCTTCATCCATCCAGGAGGCCACTAGAAGGGTCATTAAAGAGCAGAGCAGTTGGGGGGCCCAGGACTCTTCAGTGTTTGGGAATGCCCAGTGGACACCTGGACAATAATTATTTTGTCACGCTGTGTGATGCCTAGTGTAGTAGCAGCAGATTTTCAATCTATTTTTTCTAGATGAAAAATCTGCGTATTTCAGTAGCAGCAAAATGCGCATGCTGGTGAGATAAGCTTACACGGCAGATTTGGCATCTTAAGTATGTCCATTTTTGCTAAGAAATTTCACAGTTGATTTCACAACAGGGCAAATTCTTAGGTAAATATACACCATTAATGTGTAATCTGCAACAAAATTTGTACATTGTGTTCACTAAAGCATACATTGGTATGCTTTATCTGCACTGCTGATTACCTTGCTAATATTGTCAGCCTATTTTAAGGGATGAAAAGTGTTTTCTTTCAAATTCCCTTTAAACATACCTGTAAAGAAATGTTTGAAAATGAAAGTATAAAAGCTGGTACTATGCTGCAGAGCCCCGACATCTTCTGCAAGACACAAGAAAATTTCAAAACCTCCAAAACAAACGTTACCAGCCATGGTGTCTTATCTCACCATATCCCCACACTGCTATGATCATCACCTGATATTGCCAGTAGATCATAGTTACAGGCCAAGTCAGAGCTGGGTTGTGGTGCGTACATGTAAGACCGGAATGCTTACCATATCTTTTAGAGACCTAAAACTTTGGATGAATGGAGGAAAATGCACTGAATGGTATAGAATTTCCATTGCACCGTCAGGAATTCAGTGTAGATTTTTAGCTTCACTGGTCCTGTAAAAACCAGCCGCATGGCACTAAGTGTAATATTGTTGCATGACAAAGCACCTAAAGCCTTTGCATGTTTTTGTGAAAGCTTCCTAAACATGCTGCTAAATCCTCTAAAATGCGACTTAACTGCTTTGGCTTCCATCAGCATGGCATATGCAGGGCAACAGCAAATGAACAAATAGAAAAAATATGCTGAATGGGCAAACAAATAGCGTTCAGCTGGTCCTTTGGTTCTCAGGGATGGGCGCACTGTGAATACCAATCACTGTATTCTCTGCTGCAGTGAAAACCCACAATATCTCTTTTCATCCCGCCAGCCCTTTTCACAACAGCGATGTGTCTTTATGTCTTTAGAATGACACCAGTCTTGGCCTGCTTCCGCTGTCTAAAAGCCTGGAAGCTGGAGGGGAAAAACATTCAGAGCTATCAAAAAAAGCCTTTTACTGATTTAGTTCCTTGCACTTATTTATGAAACCAACAAGGAAGCAATTTCGTGATACTATCAAACAGTAAGTTAAATACAGTGGGGAAAAAAAAGTATTTAGTCAGCCACCAATTGTACAAGTTCTCCCACTTAAAAAGATGTGAAAGGCCTGTAAATGACATCATAGATAGACTGCAACTATGAGAGTCAAAATGAGAAAACACATCCCGAAAATCACCTTGTTAGATTTGGCAAGATTTATTTTTCAAATTCTGATGGAAAATAAGTATTTGGTCACCTAAAAACATGTAAGATTTCTGGCTCTCACAGACCTGTAACTTCTTGGCACCTGTTTGAACTTATCAGTATAAAAGACACCTGTCCACAACCTCAAACAGTCAGACTCCAAAATCCACTATGGTGAAGACCAAAGACCTGTCGAAGGACACCAGAATCAAAATTGTAGCCCTGCACCAGGCTGGGAAGACTGAATCTGCAATAGGCAAGCAGCTTGATGTGATGAAATCAACTGTGGGAGCAATAGTAAGAAAATGGAAGACATACAAGACCACTGATAATCTCCCACAATCTGGGGGCTCCACACAAGATCTCACCCAGTGGGGTCAAAATGATCACAGGAACTGTGATCAAAAATCCCAGTACCACACAGGGGGACCTAGTGAATGACAGTCAAACTTTGTACAAAACATAGAGACATACCCCAAGCGACTTGCACCTGTAATCGCAGCAAAAGGTGGCGCAACAAAGTATTAAGTTAAAGGGGCCGAATAATTTTGCACGCCCCACTTTTCAGTCTTTGAATTTCCACAAAAATTTAAAATAACCAATAAATTTCGTTCAGCTTCACAATTGTGTTCCACTTGTTGTTGATTCTTCACCAAAAATTAACATTTGGTATCCTTATGTTTGAAGCATGATATGTGGGGAAAAAGTTGAAAAGTTCCAAGGAGCCCAATACTTTCGCAAGGCACTGTATCTATGCAGAAAAAAAGATCACATAATTTCAGGAAAAGCTCATCTTGCCAAACATTAAGCATGGGGGTGGATCAATCAAGCTTTGGGGTTATGTTGCAGCCAATGGCATGGGGAACATTTCACAGGTAGAGGGAAGAATTGATTCAATGAAATTTAAACAAATTCTTGATGCAAACATAACACCATGTGTAAAAAAGCTGAAGTTGAAAAGAGGGTGACTTCTACAAATGGATAATGATCCTAAACACATGTCAAAATTAACAATAGACTACCTCAAAAGGCAAACTAAAGGTTTTAAAATGGCTCTCACAGTCCCTCATCTGAACATCATTGAAAATCTTTGGCTAGACCTCAAAATAGCAGTGCATGCAAGATGATCCAGGAATCTCACAGAAATGGAGGAATTTTTTCAAGGAAGAAATGATGAAAATCCCTCAAACAAGAATAGAAAGACTCTTGACTGGCTACAAAAACTGATTATAAGCTGTTATACTCTCAAAAGGGGGTGCTATTGGGTACTATCCATGCATCAGCCCACTTTCCTTTTTGTAATTTTAAAATGTAAAAGATTAAAATAAATATATTGTGAGGTAGCGCTGTCGTTTAGTTAGGGGATTCTCGCTAGGCAGCGAACAAATCACATGCGGCACAGGTTTCCATCAAAACATAGCAGTCCAAGCGGTTTATTATGCAGCATAAACCGTGACCAATAACATACAGTTCATTTCACCAGCATAGCGTCCATTACATAGTTTCCCTCTGTTAGCAATGTCCAGCATACACAGGCTCTTCAGCCTCATCATTACCTCACCCACGTCAGGGTTTCATCATGGCTGTTGCTCCACGCTGCAGTCATCCACTCTCTCCTCTGGGACTCTCAGATGCTGGCAGCTATTACACACAGCCACACACAGGCTATTAGCCAGGAGACAGCTCTCCTCACAGGACTTTCCGCTCTGGACCAACCAGGTCCCTGCATTCACACCTTGTGACCCACCCTGGCCACATTATATCGTTCATAGCCACGCCCACTGGGTCACATGACTCTGACCTCATCACAGGTCCTTCAGGCATTTTCACACACTTTACAACCGTGCTTTAAACACACCCCCTGGGTGGGTTTGTAGGTAACCAGGCCCCCCAAGTCTCTAGTTACCTGGAGACTTCTCCCTTACATATTAACGCAGCACCTCAGCAATGTCCTTGCTGATCACACATACATAAGTCTTCATCTCAAAGCCACCCACTTTGAGATACATAACGCCCACTCAACACTCAGCCATTCATCCCTTCTCCTGGGACCTCCACACAGCGCCCCCTAGTGGACACAGTGGTTACTACACCACTATATATATATATATATATATATATTGACTAAAATACAAAGGAAATGTGCCATGTTTACCTTTACCCGTTTTAGAGATTATTTAATCTTCAACTTGCTTACCTGTTTACAGTAATTTTGACAAGGGGTGCCCAAACTTTTACATGCCACAGAAAGTGGAAAAAAAACGTTGCCATCAGTTTTTACAGCGTTTTTAGTGAAAAAGCAGGTACAGCAGGATGTGAAACCCATTTATTTTTGTGATTTTCCCAAGTTTAAATCAAAATGTCTTGGTCTACCCACTAGAGAATGTCAGTTATTACTGATATGTGTGAAAGTAAACAATGCATGACCAATGTGTAAAAGTAAACAATACAATTGTTCTCAAAAGTTTACATACCCTGGCAGAATTCTTGCTTTCTTGACCTTTTTTCTTAGAGAATATGAATGTAAACACCAAAACTTTTTTCCCACTCATGGCTAGTGGTTGGGTGAAGCCATTTTTTGTCAAATTATTGTGTTTTCTCTTTTTAAATTATAATGACAACCCAAAACATCCAAATGACCCTGATCAAAAGTTCACATACCCTGGTGATTTTGGCTTGATAACATGCACAGAAGTTGACACAAATGGGTTTGAATAGCTACTAAAGGTAGCTGTGACCTGTTTGCTTGTAATCAGTGTGTGTGCATAAAAGCTAGTGAGTTTCTGGGATCCAGATAGACTCTTGCATCTTTCATCCAGCCAATGAAGTTTCTGGATTGTGCGTCATGGGGAAAGCAAAAGAATTGTCAACTGATCTATGGGAAAAGGTAGTTGAAATGTATAAAACAGGAAAGGGATACAAAAGGATAACCAAGGAATTGATAATGCCTGTCAACAGCGTTCAAACTATGACTAAAGGCCCCGTCACACTAAGCGATATCGCTAGCAATATCGCTAAAGCGTCACCGATTTTGTGACGCAGAAGCGATATTGCTAGCGATATCGCTATGTGTGATACTTACCTCCGACCTGCTCCCCCGCTGGTTATCACTGATCGCGCGAGAACGTCCTGGGCTTCCTGCTGGTGCCGACGAGCGACGCGTGGAAGCGGGCGGGAGGACGTCTTCATCGCCGCGTGTGACAGGTAAGTAATGACCGCTGCTGCGTCGCTACATCGCTAGTGAGATCTGCCTGTTTGGCAGCTCACTAACAACCACTTAGTGATGCACCAGCGATCCTGACTGGGTCATATCGTTGTCGGGATCGCTGGTGCATCGCTTAGTGTGACGGGGCCTTCACAAATTGAAAATCAGGGGCTCTGTAAAAACAAAACCACAGTCAGGTAGACCAACAAAAATTTTGTCCACAACTGCCAGGAAAATTGTTTGGGATACAAAGAAAAACCCACAAATAACATCAGCTGAAATACTGGACTCTCTGAAAACTAGCGGTGTGGCTGTTTCAAGATGCACAATAAGGAAGCACCTGAAAAAATATGGGCTGCATGGTCGAGTTGCCAGAAGAAAGTCATTACTGCGCAAATGCCACAACGTATCTCTCCTACAATACGCAAAACAGCACAGAGACAAACCTCAAAACTTCTGGAACAAGGTAATTTGGAGTGATGAGACCAAAATTTAACTTTTTGACCACAACCATAAACGTTACGTTTGGAGAAAGGTCAACAAGACCTATGACGAAAGGAACACCATTCCTACTGTAACACACGGAGGTGGTTCGATGATGTTTTGGGGATGTGTGCGCTACAAGGGTGCAGGAAACTTCATAAAAGTTGAAGGAAAGATGAATGCAGCACGTTATCAGCAAATAATGGAGGCAAATTTGCAATCATGAGCACAGAATCTGCACATGGGACGTACTTGGATGTCCCAACATGAAAACTATCCAAAACACAAGGCCAAGTCGACCTGTTATTGGTTACAGCAGAACAAAGTGAAGGTTCTGGTATGGCTATCTCAGTCTCCTGACCTCATCATTGAGCCACTCTGGGGAGATCTCAAATGCGCAGTTTGTGCTAAACAACCCAGGAATTTACAGGAACTGGAGGCTTTTTGCCAAGAAGAGTGGGCAGCTTTACCATCTGAGAAAATAAAGAACCTCATCGGGGTATGTAAACTTTTAATCAGGTTCATTTGGATGTTTTGGGTTGTTATTATGATTTAAAAAGAGAAAACAAAGTAGTTGGACAATAAATGGCTTCACCCAGCCACTAACCATGAGTGAAATAAAACGTTTTGGTGTTATCATTCATAGTCTCTGAAAAAAGGCCAAGAAAGCAAAAATTCTGCCGGGGTATGTAAACTTTTGAGCACAACTGTATATATGCAACTCAATGCACTGCCAATGTCTTAGGTAAACTTTGCCTGACCAATTCATCTCACCCCGCTTTTCATGAACTCATATAATAATAATAATAATAATGTTAATACATTTTATTTCTATAGCGCTGACATATTCCGCAGCACTTTACATTTCAGAGGGGATTTGTACAGACAATAGACATTACAGCATAACAATAATCACATACAGTAGATTATAACAAAATACCAAGAGGAATGAGGGCCCTGCTCGCAAGCTTACAGTCTATGAGGGAAAAAGGGAGACACGAAAGGTGGGTGGTAACAGTTGCCCTGATTGTTTGGACCAGCCATAATGTTAAGTGTGTAACAGTACAGACACAGTGGGCTGATGGATGCATAAAGCATGTGGGAACATGATGCGGGGAACCTGGTTATGGTAAAACTTTTGGCTGTGCCACACAGGGATAGATTAGGTTAATGTGTTGAGGCGATAGGCCAGTCTGAATAAATGCGTTTTCAGGGCACGCTTAAAATTGTGGGGATTGGGGACTCATATAAACTTTTGTGTTCAGAATAGTCACTATTTGTCAGACCTGAAAAAAACCTTTTTCGTTAAAATTATTTGATAAAATTGCCCTTTTTTCCAAAAATGTTTTATGTCTTGCATTTGTGGCCTAACACCTTGTATTTTTCATGCTTGTATGGTGGAAGCAAGGCTCAACTTTGGGATCCTAAAAACGCAGCAAAAAAAAAACTGCAAAAAAAGCCAGCAGAGTTCAGAAGCCTGTAGAAGATTCTGGTGTGTGATCTAGCTGATGAAGAAGTGAGCGCTGTAACTATAAGGGTATGTGCACACATTGCGGAATACCCTGCGGAATTTTCCACGTGGATTTTACCAAATCCGCAGGTAAAAATTACCTGCATTTTACCTGCGGATTTAGTGCAGATTTACTGCTGATTTTCTGCAGTGTTTGTGCGGATTTCACCTGCGTTTTTACACCTGCGGATTCCTATAATGGAAGAGGTGTAAAACCGCAGCGGAATCCGCACAAAGAATTGACATGCTGCGGATTCAAATCTACAGCAAATCTGCGCGGAAAAATCTGCAGCATGTGCACAGAGTTTTTCATTTTACATTGACTTTAATGGTACTCTACACCGCAGGGCCAAATCTGCTGCAGGTCCGCTGCAGAATCCGCAACTTGTGCACATACCCTAACTGTTATCCTTAGCCCCCTTGAGGAATCCTACCAGAGATGGTGTTATACCAATAACTCAGTTATGGAAAAAGGCAATTGATATTTTGGTGTCCACGTGCCAGAAATCAGTCACTAAAGTTTAAGCCAGGTTTAACTGTTATGATATACAGTGGGGGAAAAAGTATTTACTCAGCCACCAATTGTGCAAGTTCTCCCACTTAAAAAGATGAGAAAATTACCTTGTCTGATTTGGCAAGATTTATTTTTCAAATTATGGTGGAAATAAGTATTTGGTTATTAACAGAAGTTCATCTCAATATTTTGTTATATATCCTTTGTTGGCAATAGCAGAGGTCAAATGTTTTCTGTAAGTCTTCACGAGGTTGACATACGCTGTTGGTGGTATATTGGCCCATTCCTCCGTGCAGATCTCCTCTAGAACTGTGATGTTTTGGGCCTGTCGCTGGGCAACACGGACTTTCAAATCCCTCCAAAGATTTTCTATGGGGTTGAGATCTGGAGACTGACTAGGCCACTCCAGGACCTTCATATGCTTCTTATGAAGCCACTCCTTCATTGCCCTGGTGGTCTGCTTGGGATCATTTTCATGCTGAAAGACCCATCCACGTTTCATCTTCAATGTACTTGCTGATGGATGGAGGTTTGCACTCAAAATCTCACGATACATGGCCCTATTTATTTTTTCATCTTCACGGATCAGTCATCCTGGTCCCTTTGCAGAGAAACAGCCCCAAAGCATGATGTTCCCACCCCCATGCTTCACAGTAGGTATGGTATTCTTTGGATACAATTCAGCATTCTGTCTCCTCCGAACACAAGTTTTGTTTCTACCAAACAACAGTTCTACTTTGGTTTCATCAGACCATATGACATGCTTCCAATACTCTTCTGGATAATCCATATGCTCTCTAGCAAACTTCAGACAGGCCCGGGCATGTACTAGCTTAAGCAGGGGGACACATCTGTCACTGCAGATTCTGAGTCCCAGGCAGCGTAGTGTGTTACTGATGGTAGCCTTTGTTACAGTGGTCCCAGCTCTATGCAGGTCATTCACTAGGTCCCCCCGTGTGGTTCAGGTATTTTTGCTCACCATTCTTGTGATCATTTTGACCCCACGGGGTGAGATCTTGCGTGGAGCCCCAAATCGAGGGAGATTATCAGTGGTCTTGTATGTCATTTTCTTATTATTGCTCCCACAGTTGATTTCAGGTGCTTTCCTATTGTAGATTCAGTCTTCCCAGCCTTGTGCAGGGCTACAATTTTGTTTCTGGTGTCCTTCGACAGGTCTTTGGTCTTCACCATAGTGGAGTTTGGAGTGTGACTGTTTTAGGTTGTGGACAGGTGTCTTTTACACTGATAGCAAGTTCAAACAGGTGCTATTACTACAGGTAATGAGTGGAGGACAGAGGAGCCTCTTGAAGAAGTTGTTACAGGTCTGTGAGAGCCAGAAATCTTGCATGTTTTTAGGTGACCAAATACTTATTTTCCACCATAATTTGCAAAGTAAATCTTGTCAAATCAGACAAGGTGATTTTCTGGATTTGTTTTCTCATTTTGACTCTCATAGTTGTGGTCTACTTTTTTTCCCCACTGTAAGACCACCACCTTTCGGGCCTGATATACAGCATTCTATTATGCTGTATATCTTCCCCCAACCCAACCTGCAAGATAAGAAAAATAGCTTTTATTATACTCCCCTGCAGGGCGGTCCTAGTGGTGTTGTTCTTCTTGGTCCTTCTTCTTGCGATGCCGTCCTCCTTCTTGCTTCGTGACGCATCCCTACGTCATCAACACTGTCCCCCAGAGCATTACGCTCCTGCACAGGCATACTTCTCTGGCCTGTTGAGCGTGATGCTGGGGGAACTGTGTGGATGACTTAGGGATGCATCACGTAGCAAGAAGGAGAATGGCATCACAAGAAGAAGGGAGGCGCTGGACCAAGAAGAGCGACACTCCTCAGACTGGACTGCCCCGCAGGTGAGTATAATAAAAGCTCTTTTTCTTCTCTTGCAGGTTAGGTTGGGGGATGATATATAGCATTATAGAATGCTGTACTTTATATCAGGCCTGAAAGTTGGTGGCCGTATCTCATATCGACCAAACCTAGTGACAGGTTCCCATTAAAGCTATGCATGAGCATGCCATGTTTTGTATGACCTTTCCAAAGTGGAGTAGTTTTATGAATTACCCTCTTGCTCATATTCTTAACCTCAGTCAGTGTTTTACATATCACTTTATCTATTAAATGATGTGTACTGTGTTTGTTTGTTTTTTGCAGATCACTGCTGTTTGTCGAGAGGCTGCATTATTGGCTTTGCAAGAGGACATAAATGCAAATTCCATTACAGGAAAGCATTTCGATCAAGCGTTGTCCGTCGTGCCACCAAGAATTCCCGACTCCCTTATCAAGTTTTATGAGACTTACCAACAAAAAAGTGGACTGCATAATTTATAAGTTATCTTTTGAAGGTGGAAGGCACATTAAATCGTCATGTCAAAAATGCTAGTAAAAAATAAAAAATCAATGGCTTGTGAAAATGTTACCTAATGAAACCCAACCTGACATGTCATAAAGCAAAATGCACATGAAGTTAAAATGAGTAATTCTCAATCTATACACAATACATTCATTTCCAGAGGAGCTGCTGAAATTTTACCTCAGGAGGTGAATTTCAAGATGGGTGATGAAAGCATTTGCCTGACAGACAGAAGACAGCACATTCCTGAAGTACAGACAGTTAATGAATACAAGTGAGAAATGGGAAGGAAGTGTTATCTGTATGGTGGTTTTTAGAAGCAAAATTGAGTTATATCATGTTAGAGACAAGCAGAGCGCATTTCCTTAAGGGCAGATTGTGTTCCTTTCTCAACACGGGAGGGATTTCTATTTGTTGAAAGCTGGAAAACTTTGCAAAAAAATATGCATCTGAATGAAAAAAATATGCGCTCTCCATTGCATACTGTGCACAGTCCGTTGAATACTGTGTGCGCTCCATTGCAAGCTTAGTGACACAATTTTTTTCAAATCCTCAAAAAATAGACCATTTATCAGTGTACTAGATCCATTTTTCATTTATTCTCAGTCCATGTGTCCCTTTTACCTTGTGTGTGTCTTCTGTTTTTCTCATATATAAAATGAATGATGGATGTTTTCCAAGCTTCTCCATGCAATCTCTTCATTTAATTGGGCAATTCTGTATGCAAAGCGGACCAGAGTATGAAAAGTCTCTATTTTTTATACGGACCACCGATCCTAGTAGAGTGCAATACTGAGCAACATATGATGGCGCACAGAGCGAAAAGGTTCAGTGTGTTTTTGAGAGATCATCATAAAGAAGAAGCATGATGATAGGGACTGCATAATAAAGGGAAAAAGGAAGGTGTGGAGATTGCAAAAAAATATTTGAGGCATATATGAATTAAAGGTAATAATAATGTGTCTCGGGGAATCTAGAAGTATTGGAAACACGTGTCGGGATAGTTAGCATTTTTAGGGTTTGTTCTGTGGAACATGTCTAGTTTTTATATATAAGTATCTGCATGTTGCTAGCCAAAGTTGCAAAGGGCTCGCTTATATTACACAATCTGAGGTATTTAAACAACTGCCAATCAAAGAACTGTGAATGTTTTGGGCCTGTCGCTGGGCAACACGGACTTTCAAATCCCTCCAAAGATTTTCTATGGGGTTGAGATCTGGAGACTGACTAGGCCACTCCAGGACCTTCATATGCTTCTTATGAAGCCACTCCTTCATTGCCCTGGTGGTCTGCTTGGGATCATTTTCATGCTGAAAGACCCATCCACGTTTCATCTTCAATGTACTTGCTGATGGATGGAGGTTTGCACTCAAAATCTCACGATACATGGCCCTATTTATTTTTTCATCTTCACGGATCAGTCATCCTGGTCCCTTTGCAGAGAAACAGCCCCAAAGCATGATGTTCCCACCCCCATGCTTCACAGTAGGTATGGTATTCTTTGGATACAATTCAGCATTCTGTCTCCTCCGAACACAAGTTTTGTTTCTACCAAACAACAGTTCTACTTTGGTTTCATCAGACCATATGACATGCTTCCAATACTCTTCTGGATAATCCATATGCTCTCTAGCAAACTTCAGACAGGCCCGGGCATGTACTAGCTTAAGCAGGGGGACACATCTGTCACTGCAGATTCTGAGTCCCTGGCAGCGTAGTGTGTTACTGATGGTAGCCTTTGTTACAGTGGTCCCAGCTCTATGCAGGTCATTCACTAGGTCCCCCCGTGTGGTTCAGGTATTTTTGCTCACCATTCTTGTGATCATTTTGACCCCACGGGGTGAGATCTTGCGTGGAGCCCCAAATCGAGGGAGATTATCAGTGGTCTTGTATGTCATTTTCTTATTATTGCTCCCACAGTTGATTTCAGGTGCTTAAACATACATATTTAAACAACTGCCAATCAACTATGTTTGCCAATCACAGGTCGTTTCATAGGCACTTCCAATACACATTAAACAAAAAGAAATAGCTGCGCAAAGGTTATTATTTTTCGTCAGCACATATACTGTTTCCACATGATAATGTGCTGCTGAGATCCATGATTTTTTTAAGCAAGCTTAAAAATCACTTCACCCATCAAACAAAAATTTTGCTCATTCGACGGGTGATTGACAGCTTATTTACTTGGTACAGTTATTGAGAAATGAGAATTTTTAGGAATGCTCCTTCGCAATAATCATTCATTATAAGTGTAATGTGTTCTTTTTAACCCCTTCATCCATGAGCATGTTTTCACCTTCATGACCCGGCCCAATTTTACAATTCTGACCAGTGTCATTTTATGTGGTAATAACTCTGGAACGCCTCACTGATTGAGACTCTTTTTTGTGACATATTGTAGTTTATGATGGTGGTAACATTTATTCGATATGACTTGTTTATTTGTGCAAAAAGCGGAAATTTTTTATTTTTATGCCCTTAAATCAGAGAGTTATATCACACAATATAATTAATGAACAACATTTACCACATGTCACCTTTACATCAGAATAATTTTTGAAACATACATTTTTTTGTTAGGAAGCTACAAGGGTTAAAAGTTGACCAGCGATTTCTCATTTTTCCAACAAAACTTACAAAACCATTTTTTAGGAACTACATCACCTTTGAAGTGACTTTGAGGGGTCTATATGACAGAAAATACCCAAAAGTGAAACCATTCTATAAACTGCACCCCTCATGGTTCTGGAAACCACATTTTAAGAACCCTTAAGGTGCTTTACAGGAATTTTTGGAATGTGGAAGGAAAAAATGAACATTTACCTTTTTGTCACAAAAATTTTACTTTAGACTCAAATTTTTTTTAATTTTGCAAGAGTCACAGGAAAAAATGGACCCCAAAATTTGTTGTACAATTTCTTCTGAGCATGCCGATACCCCATATGTGGGGGATAATCACTGTTTGGGCACACGGCAGGACTTGGAAATGAAGGAGCACCATTTGACTTTTTGAATGTAAAATTTACTGGAATTAGCGGATGCCGTGTCGGAGAGCCCCTGATGTGCCTAAACAGTAGAAACCCACCATAAATGACACCATTTTAGACACTAGACCCTTCAGGGAACTTATCTAGATGTGTGGTGAGCGCTTTGAACCCCCACATGCATCACAGAAGTTTATAACATTGAGCTGTAAAAATAAAAAAATCTAATTTTTCTCACAAAAATATTATTTAGCCTCAATTTTTTTTTTATTTTCACAAGGATAACAGGAGAAAATCAACACTAAAATTTGTTGTGTAATTCTCCTGAATACGCAGATATCCAAAATGTGGGGGTAAACTACTGATTAGGCTCATGGCAGGGCTCAGAATAGGAGTCACGATTTGGAACACAGACTTTGATAAAATGGCCTGTCTGTGTCATGTCATATTTCGAGAGCCCCTGATATGCCTAAGTAGTGGGAAACGCCCACAAGTGACACCATATTGGAAGCTAGACTCCCTCAAGGAATGTTTTTAGATTTGTGGTGAGCTTTTCACCCCAGCTGCTTCACAGAAGTTCATAACATAGAGCAGTGAAAATTTAAAAAAAAATCACATTTTTGCCACAAAAATGTTATTTTAGCCCCAACTTTTTATTTTCACAAGGATTAACTAAGAACATGGACCCGAAAGTTTGCTGTTCAATTTTTCCTGAGTAAGCCGATATCCCATATGTGGTTGAGAACTACTTTTGAGGCACAGTGCAAAGCTCAGAAGGAAAGAAGTGCTATATTGGAGTTCACAGTTTGCTGGACTGGTTTGACGGTGCCATGTCACATTGGCAGAGCCCCTGGGGTGCCAGAACAGCAGAACTCCCCATTAAGAAACCCCATTTTACACCTCTCAATGAATTCATCTAGGGATGCAGTGATCATATTCAGTGTCAGACTGAAGAACATTAGGCCCACCAGAGAATTTGATTCTGAAGGCCCACCTTCATCCCCCACTGAAGAGCCCCATAGCAACTGCAAGCTTTGCACTATGAACTCTCCTGAAGGAGATGCCAGGGCCCACCGGAGGATTCTCCGCTTCTCTGGTTGGCCAGTCCAACCCTGATCATATTGACACCACAGGTGGGTCCCAGAATTTTCTACCATTGGACAATAAAGAAAATGTTGTTTTAGCCCCAGATTTTAAATTTTAACACTGGGAAATGGGTAAAAATGGTACCAAAATGTGTCCCATAATTTCTTCTGAAAGTAAAAATACCTCGTATATGGCTGTACAGTACTACTTAGCCATACGATGAGACTCGGGAGGGACGAAGTGCTATTGACAAAGAGAGCCAGATGTCAGCTGTTAGAATCAGCTGACACCTGGCGGCGATCGCCATGACTTCTATATACTGCAAATGTCGGGAATGGATTAAGGTACACAAACGCGTTCAGACGAAAAATCTTTAAATGATTAACTCCTTCACGACATCCACCTTATATATACGGCACGTCTGAAGCAGGTGTACGGAGCCGGATCACACAGCCAGCCCTCCCCATACCCAGCAGGTGATAGCTGAATATTACAGCCAAGACTTGCCACTAAAAGTCGTTGGTGGAGTGCTAACCTGTTAATGTGTGTGTGTGTCAGTACTTCCACCCGTTGGCGCGTCCATGATGTGATCGTCATTACGTAGCTCCTCTGACACCCTACCTGTGGCTGGGCTTCAAAGGAGACTGTGATTCCTGCTATATGCAGCGATGCTGTGGCATCGCTGCATATAGGAAAAGCGATTGAACGATCGCATCTTCAGGCCCCCTAAGGGAGCTAACAAGTAAAAAGTTTAAAAAAGAAAAAAGTTTAAAAAAAAAAGAAAAGTTCAAATCACCCTCCTTTCCCCTCATTGAAAATAAAGATATAAAAAAAGAAACTTGTGGTATTGCAGCATTCAGAAAGTCCGATCTATCAAAATATAAATATAAACCAATCAGTAAACGGAAAAAATTCAAGAATGTCAAAGTTATGTTTTTTTTTGTCACTGTAGTTGCCCAAAAAATGCTGTAACAAGCGATCAAACAGTCACATCTGTCCGAAAATGCTACTAATAATAACGTCTCACAACACAAAACTAAATTTTTTTTTGCAAACGTGTTTTTTTTTTCCTTCACCAAAATAATAATAATCATAATAATAATAATAAAAACTGGACATGTCTGGTATCTACATAATTGTATGGATGAGCAGAATCATATTGCACTGTCATTTTTACCACAAACTGTACACCGTAAAAACAATTTCCAAAAAAGTGTATTGTGTTTTTTTCAGAATTTCACCGCATTAGGATTTTTTGCTACCCTTTTTTAAGTCCACTATGTTGTAAAATAAATCGTGTAATTCAAAAATACAATTTGTCTCGCAAAAAAACAGTTCATATGTTTGTGGATGGAAATATATAATAGTTATAGCTCTGGGAAGAAGGGGAGGAAAAAACGGAAATTGGCTGCAGGGTGAAGGTATTAAAATAAAGAACAGTGTTACAATGGAGCACTTTCTCGTCTGACCTTCAACATATACTGTCCGTTTTACAACTGTTTGCCATTCTACAAGCCATACACTTGTCTAGGTTTCGTTACATCACATCCATATCCATTGTGACCACTGCAGGCTATAACTCATTAGTAAGGTACGGCAAACGACGGATAGAAATACAATCACTTCCTTTCTCTCTATTGATCATAGCATGTAGATTATTAATGTGTTATTTGTTCGGTGTAACCCATTCCACTTTCTAGTTTCTGCTGCATATTCTTGAAGGTTTTTCCAGTCGTTGTGTAATGCACCTCTCTATACCCATTTTCATCTTGGCAGCATAATACGTAAAGAGAGAAAGCGCTAATACTAATAACACGTTCCCGTGGATAAGAAATCTGTCAGCAATCACATGTAACGACGGGGCTGCAACTATATTACCTGCCTGTAAAACATGAAGCAGAAGTAGAGCACAGGTGATGTCTGTACTGCCAGACTTTCCACATCACTTATACCTGATCGCGAAGCTGTAGCCTTCCTATCATATAGGAAGATTTACTGGCTAAATCAAAATCAGAGATTTATTTTTTCCTTTTGCAATAAACCCACCTTGGTACCTTTTACTGTGAGTTATACCTAGATACCAAAAATAAGTTGTCCAGGATTAACCCCTTAAGCCCCAAGGGTGGTTTGCACGTTAATGACTGGGCCATTTTTTAAAATTCTGACCACTGTCCCTTTATGACGTAATAACTCTGAAATGCTTCCATGGATCCCAGTGATTCTGACATTGTTTTCTTGTGACATATTATACTTCATGTTAGTGGTAAAACTTCATTCAAATAACTTGCGTTTATTTGTGAAAAAAATGGAAATTTGGCGAAAATTTTGAAAATTTTGCAATTTTCCAACTTTGAATTTTTATGTCCTTAAATCACAGAGCTATGGCACACAAAAAACTTGATAAGTAACATTTTCCACATGTTTACTTTACTTCAGCACAATTTTGTAACCAAAATTTTTTTTTGTTAGGAAGTTATAAGGGTTAAAAATTGACCAGCGATTTCTCATTTTTGCAACACCATTTTATTTTTATGGACCACATCACATTTGAAGCCACTTTGAGGGGTCTATATGATAGAAAATACCCAAAAGTGACACCATTCTAAAAACTGAACCCCTTAAGGTGCTCAAAACCACAGTCAAAAAGTTTATTAACCCTTTAGGTGCATTACAGGAATTTTTTGAATATTTAAAAAAAATTAACATTTAACTTTTTTCACAAAAAAAATACTTCAGGTTCCATTTTTTTTATTTTACCAAGGGTAACAGGAGAAATTGGACTGCAAAATTTATTGTGCAATTTGGCCTGAGTACGCTGATACCTAATATGTGGGAGGGAACCACTGTTTCGGCGCATGGCTGAGTTCAGAAGGGAAGGAGCGCCGTTTGACTTTTTCAATGTAAAATTGGCTGGAATTCTGATCGGACGCCATGTCACGTTTGGAGAGCCCCTGATGTACCTAAACAGTGGAAAGCCCCCACAAGTGACCCCATTTTGGAAATTAGACCCCCCGAGGGAGATTATCTAGATATGTGGTGAGAACTTTGAACCCACAAGGGCTTCACAGAAGTTTATAACGTACAGCGGTACAATTAAAAAATCATTTTTTCCACAAAAATGATCTTTTCACCCCCAATTTTTATTTTCCCAAGGGTAACAGGATCCTAAAAGTTATTGTGCAATTTGTCCTGAGTACGCTGATACCCCATATGTGGGGGTAGACCACTATTTGGGCGCATGGCAGAGCTCGGAAGGGAAGCAGCGCCATTTGACTTTTTGGCTGGAATTGAGATCGGACACCATGTCGCGATTGGAGAGCCCCTGATGTACCAAAACAGTGGAACCCCCCCACAAATGACACCATTTTGGAAATTAGACCCCCCAAGGAACTTATCTAGATGTGTGGTGAGCACTTTGAACCCCCAAGGGCTTCACAGAAGTTTATAATGCCCGGGCATGAAAATAAAAAAATCGTATTTTTTCCACAAACATGATCAATTAGTCCCCAATTTTTTTATTTTCACAAGGGTAACAGGAGAAATTGGACCCCAAAAGTTGTTGTCCAATTTGTCCTGAGTACTCTGATACCTCATATGTGGGAGAAAACTACTGTATAGGCACACGTCGGGTCTCGGAAGGGAAGTAGTGATGTTTTGGAATGCAGACTTTGATGGAATGGTCTGCGGGTGTCATGTGCGTTTGGAGAGCCCCTGATGTACCTAAACTATTGAAACTCCCCACAAGTGACCCCATTTTGGAAACTAGACCCCCCACGGAACTTATCTAAATGTGTGGTGAGCACTTTGAACCCCCAAGTGCTTCACAGAAGTTTATAACGCCCGAGCGTGAAAATAAAAAGATCATTTTTTTTCCACAAAAATGATATTTTTGCCCCCAATTTTTTATTTTCCTAAGGGTAACAGGAGAAATTGGACCCCAAAAGTTGTTTTGCATTTTGTCCTGAGTAGGCTTAAACCCCATATGTGGGGGTAAAACACTGTTTGGGCGCATGGCAGAGCTTGGAAGGGAAGGAGCACCATTTGACTTTTTCAACTCAGAATTGGCTGCAATTGAGATCAGACACCATGTTGCATTTGGAGAGCACCTGATGTGCCCAAACAGTGGAAACCCCCAATTCTAACTCCAACCCTAACCCCAACACACCCCTAACCCTAATCTCAGCCCTAGCCCTGGCCCTAACCCTAATGGGAAAATGGAAATAAATACATTTTCTTTTAATTTTATTATTTTTCCCTAACTAAGGGGGTGATAACGGGGGGTTTGATTTACTATTTATGGCGGTTTTTATGTTTGGCAGCTGTCGCACGCTAAAAGACGCTTTTTATTGCAAAAATAGTTTTTGCATCACCACATATTGAGAGCTATAATTTTTCCGTATTTTGACCCACCAAGTCATGTGAGGTCTTATTTTTTGCGGGACGAGTTGACGTTTTTATTGGTACCATTTTTGGGCATGTGACATTTTTTGATCGCTTTTTATTCCGATTTTTGGGACACAGAATGAACAAAAACCAGCGTTTCATGAATTTCTTTTGGGGGGGTGCGTTTACACCGTTACGCTTGCGATAAAATTGATAAAGTGGCTTTATTCTTCGGGTCAGTACGGTTACAGCAATACCTCATTTAGGTCTTTTTTTATGTTTTGTCGGTTTTATGCAATGAAAACTATTTTATATAAAAAATAATTATTTTTGCATCGCTTTATTCTGCGAGCTATAACTTTTTTATTTTTTCGCTGATGATGCTGTATAGCGGCTCATTTTTTGAGGGACAAGATGGCGTTTTCAGCGGTACCATGGATATTTATATGCGTCTTTTTGATCGCGCGTTGTTGCACTTTGTGTTCGGTGGTATGATAATAAATCATTATTTTTTGCTTCGTTTTTTATTTTTTAAGGGGTTCACTAAAAGGGTTAACTAATGGGACAGTTTTATAGGGCAGGTCGTTACGGACGCGGCGATACCAAATATGTGTACTTTTATTGTTTTGTTTTTTTATTTCCAAAAAATGAATTTATTGGGGGAATATTTTTTTTTTTCCTAATTTATTTGGCGATTTTTAAAAAATTATTTTAAAACTTTTTTTTTTTTTTTTACTTTATTACATTGTCCCAGGTGGGACATCACTGTCCTGTGACAGATCGCTGATTTGTCACAGGCAGTGCAGCAGGCTTCCTCGTGCCTGCGCTTTGCAGGCACTGAGGAAGCTGGCTCCCTGCAGGCCCCCGATGGTCCCCGTCGCCATCTTGGATTCGGGGGCCTGAAGGGAAGGAGCCCCCCGCAGCAGCGCTGCACATTGCACTGCTGTGGGGGGCTCAGGGAGCCCACTCCCTGCCGATGCTTCCCTTTAACCCCCGGTACACCGCGATCGTGTTTGATCGTGGTGTACAAGGGGTTAACGTGTCGGGGGCGTTCCGTGACCGCCCCTGTCACATTGTGCATGTGTCAGCTGTGATAATCAACTGACACCCGGCCGCGATCAGCGGCGCTCACCACGTGGGCGCCGCTGATCGCTATGACATACTAACCAGTCCCTGGGAATTAAGTCCCAGGGCACATGGACGGGATAGTACATCTCATGGCAGAAAGGAGTTAAAATAAAAAAAGTTTGCTTTTTTTTTTTCCTGAAACAGCGGCACTCTTGTCCATGAGCAGTGCCAGGTATTGCATCTTGTGTCAATTCAAGTCGACGGGGTGAGGCTTCAATATCTACAAAACACATCATGTGACAAAAAGAGGTCCTGTTTCAATGAAGAAAAAAACAGACAAGTTCTGGTATACTCTTTAAAAAAAATTCTGGTCTCAGAAGAAAAGTCATTCTAGATGGCTGCAAACTGCCAAATCGTGACTGAGTGCAGTGTTCACACTGTCACGATTCACTTCATTCACTTCATAGAAGAGGGTTCTTCACAGTAAGAGCAGTGAGGCTCTGGAATTCTCTTCCTGAGGAAGTGGTGATGGCCAACTCACTGAATGAATTTAAGAAAGGAATGGAAGCTTTTCTTGTGAGTAACAGTATAGAAGGTTACGAATAACATAATATTATAGGTAGATGGTTGACCCAGCTTAGATGAAGGAATTTTTTTCCCTGTGGAGAAAATTGGCTTCTACTCTGTGGGTTTTTTGCCTTCCCCAGGATCAACAATGCAGAACAGCTGCACTAAAAATAAGCTGAACTAGATGGACATAAGGTCTTCCTTCAACCTTCAAAACTATGTTACTATGTTACTTGTATGCCCCGTGTGAGTGGGCAGTCATGTGGCTGTATGTAGGCGATTTGACTACTTGTGGTCATGTGCCAACTAGTCCTATCTGGTTTTTCTAAGAAGAAGAGAATTAAAAGCTGGGTGAGAATATTCAGCACATTTCTTACATGTAGGCTAATCGCATATGTGACATCCAAGATTAGGAATACTGTCATGATTCATCAGTTACAAAGAATGAATGCAGACTGTAATACTTAGCCCAGAAAAAAGTTTTATGCCGATGGCTCACTAAAGTCCTGTACTTTTTTGTTTTTTGTGCTCATCTTTTCTATACATGTTCGCTAATGCGCAGGTTAAAAGGCTGAATGATCGGCAATGGAGTGAATCTCTTCACATTGGCTCTAAAGCATAAGGCTGGTTTAACATGTGTCAGTAGTTCAAGTGTCCATGTTGTACCAGGGCATCATTTCCCCAATGAAGTCCCTCAAACTGGAAAGAGAGGAAGGTCGCAAAAAAAGGTGCAAATTGTGTTACGGAAGGGGGATACGAAAAGACACCATTTATCAGTGTGACACCTTGTTAGGCGTTGTGTTCCGGGCGCTGCACAGCGAGAATCCCGAGCCTTGCCATCTGCAGTCTCCCATTCTCCTCCGGCCGCAGTGGAGCCTGCTCAGCAGACTCCTCGATCCCGGCATTCTGCCCACACCAGCATCGTGGGTTCGGCTGCTGCTGGCACCTCTGGTCCAGTTATGGCAATGCAGCCTGTCCAGCAGCAAAAGACTCCAGAGTCTAAGTTCTCCCTTCGCTCCACTGAGCATGCTCAGGAGACGATCTCCCATTGGAGATCGGGAGTCACATGCTCAGGTCCTTCTCCAGTTCCGATTGGTCCATCTGGAGGATCAGGAAGGTCCCGGAAGGGCACGGCTATAAAAGGTGCGCATGGCCGCTCGGCCATGCGCTATGATAGACTCTGAGCCTAATGCTTTTAGTGTATGTGATGATGGATGAATGAGCCTGGTGACTGACGCATTATAATTCCCCCCTCCTTGGATTTTACGTATGTGTTAGGATGAGGGATTAGAGTCAGTACGTTCGCTCTACACTGCATAGCGCCGCAGTGTTGCTTCACATCCACCGCTAGCGCCTGGGGCGTCGGCCAGTATAGGTCTCCTTGGCCACTGCTATCACAGTGTCCGCTAGTTACGCCGTGCGCTTTAGTAGCGCTTTCCAGCCCAATTACTAGGCTGGTTAGTGGCATCCGTCAGGGCGGATACTGCAAACGTTGCAGCAGTGGTTCACACCCCGTGACCTGTGACGTTATCAGGCTGCAGTTCGCCGGCCGGGCACATGTTATGTGAAGTAACGGCGCACGTGTCTGTTAGCACTGGCTCAGTGGTTATGCACCGGTGTCCGGCTATACCCCTACACGCCTTTCGCTCATTGTTTAGCAGCAGTTGGTCACCTCTGCACGGTGGGCCCTGGGCTGCGAACGCACCTTATATATTATTTCATCTTTATTTGGTGCGTTCCACCAGCCCCGTAACATTATCATAGTGCCAGGGCCTGGCTAGCAATGACGGATGAGCAGCACCTGCAGCGATATGTCCAGCAGCTGGAGGGCAGGTTGTCCGCTCTCGAGCGCTCAGCCTCAGCTGCGGATGTCACTGCAGTCGCCGTCCAGGCGGCAGCAAAGGTGGTCTCCCGCGCCTCTACGTCCATTCCTGCCCTGACATCCCATCTCCCGTTGCCCGTCAAGTTCTCGGGTGACAGCGCCATCTGTAGGGGATTCGTGAGTCAGTGCTCTATCCAGCTTGAGTTACTGGCCACGCGATTCCCTTCCGAGCGGGCTAAGGTGGGGTTTATCATCTCCCTCCTGTTCGCAGGGCGTTTGAATGGGCCACTCCACTGTGGGAGCGTGGTGACCCCGTGGTTCTGAGCACTGCTCAGTTTCTAATGTCCCTAAAGCAGATCTTTTTGGGGCTACGGGTCACTCATGACAGCTCTCTCCAGTTATTAGCACTAACACAGGGATCCCTCGGTCAGCCATTATGCCGTCCGCTTCCGGACACTGGCTTCCGAGCTGGAATGGCCTGATAAGACACTCGTCCCTGTGTTCTGGAGAAGTTTGGCGGAGCATGTTAAAGATGCTCTAGTTACCCGGGAGGTTCCCGTTAGTCTGGAGGAGCTGATTACACTTTCCACCCGCATAGATCTCCATTTTACGGAGCGCGGGTTGGAGCGTGCGCAATCCAGACAGAGGATTAGGTTGGCTCCTGCCTTCTCTAAACCTCTTGAACCCCCCCCGCTATGGGAGTCATGCCTCCAGAGCCTATGGAGGTGTCTCACACCGGTCCCAAGTCATGCCCGGTGCGAATCTCCGCACGCTGTTACCAGTGTCGACAGTCTGGTCACCTGGCTAACAGATGCCCTCATTGGTCGGAAAAACGATCACGTCCAGTGGTAGTTGGATTAGGTCTACTTGATAAAGGAACTTTCTCCTCCAAGCTGTCCTTCCGAGGGATGTTAGAGAGCAGTGCATCCACCTGGGAGGTAGAGGTCTGCGTGGACTCCGGGGCAGAGGGAAACTTTATGTCCTCGGTAGAGTTGAGCGAAACGGGTCGGTCAAATTCAAAAATCGCCGACTTTCGCTAAAGTCGAGTTTCGCTGATCGAAACCCGACCATAGCGTGAGATCGGCCATGCGGTCGCCGACTCAAGCGCCAAAGTCGCGTTTCCCATAATGCTTACAGCGCCTTTTCTCAGCTAATGATCAAGGATGCACACTGTGGGCAACACAATGACATGGGCAGCGGCCACCACCATCTTAGAGAAGGGCATTGCAGTGATTGGCTTGCTTTGTGTGGCGTCACAGTGGCTATAAAAGCCCTGAACGCTGACCGCCATCTTACTTCTGCCGATCTTAGCATAGGGAGAGGTTGCTGCTGCTCATTCTCAATAGGGAGAGTGTTTAGGCAGGAAAAAAAGACTGCTTCTGCTGATAGCGATTTTCACTGTACAACACAACAGTTAGTGTGCAGTGACGGGAGGATATTTTTGTGTGCAGCAGCTCTGGTGGTTATTAGGCTGCCTTATAAGGCTACCTGATTGCTGTGTGCACACTGCTGTGCATACTGCTTTTTTCAAAGCAAAAATACTTGCATTCCTTTTTTCTGCACATTTAGCGAGCATTCATTTTTTCACACACCGTATAGAGGTGTATGCTCCTCACAAACTACCGTGTACCGGCTGGTATCACGGACAAATACATGCTGTGTGTGACTCCGTAAAAAGATAGACAGAGATTTTCATTTTTCCATACATACACCGTATAGAGCTGTCCGCTTATCAAACATTATTGTATATCTGCTGTTTGTATAACGGTCAAATCTACACAGAGGCAGCGTGTGAATGTGAGACTCCGTAAATACATATATGGAAATTTCAATTTTTCCATACACTGTATAGAGCTGTCCACTTGTCAAACAGTATGCTATATCTGCTGTTTGATTGATCAAATCTACAGAGACAGCGTGTGTGTGTGTGTGTGTGACTCCGTAAAAAAATAGACGGAGATTTAAAATTTTCCTTATGTACACCATATAGAGCTGTACGCTCCTCACACACTACCATGTACCGGCTGGTATCACGGACAAATACATGTTATCTGTGTGTGACTCCGTAAAAAGGTATAAGGAGATTTTCATTGTCCTATACATACACCGTATAGAGCTGTCCACTTGTCAAACAATATCGTATATCTGCTGTTTGATTATGGTCAAATCTATACAGAGACAGTGTGTGTGTGACTCCATTAAAAAATAGACGGAGAATTAAAATTTTTCATACATACACCGTATAGAGCTGTCCGCTTGTCAAACAGTATCCTATATCTGCTGTTTGAAATATGGTCAAATCTATACAGAGATAGCGTGTGTGTGTGACTCCGTAAAATAGGCGGAGATATTAAATTTTCCATATGTACACCGTATAGAGCTGTACGCTCCTCACACACTACCATGTACCGGCTGGTATCATGGACAAATACATGCTATCTGTGTAACTCCGTAAAAAGGTAGACGGAGATTTTCATTTTCCTATACATACACCGTATAGAGCTGTCCACTTGTCAAACAATATCATATATCTGCTGTTTGATTACGGTCAAATCTATACAGAGACAGAGTGTGTGTGACTCCGTTATAAAATAGACGGAGAATTAAAATTTTCCATACATACACCGTATAGAGCTGTCCGCTTGTCAAACAGTATCCTATATCTGCTGTTTGATTACGGTCAAATCTATACAGAGACAGAGCATGTGTGTGACTACGGAAAAAAATAGGCATAGATTTTCATTTTTCCATACATACACTGTATAGAGGTGTACGCTCCTCACACACTACTGTGTACCGGCTGGTATCACAGAAAAATATATGCTCTCTGTGTTTGACTCCGTAAAAAAATAGACGGAGATTTAAAATTTTCCATACATACTCCATATACAGCTGTCCGCTTCTCAAACAGTATCGTATATCTGCTGTTTGGATTACGGTCCAATCTATACAGAGACAGCGCGCGTGTGTGTGTGAGTTCAGAAATACATGGATGGACATTTCCATTTTTGCATACATCATATAGAGCTGTCCGCTTCTAACAGTATCTTTTATCTGCTGTTCGCTTTACGGTCACATCTATACAGAGTCAGCGTGTGTGTGTGAGACTCCGTAAATACATATACGGACATTTCCATTTCTCCATACACCGTACTGAGCTGTCCGCTTCTCAAACATTATCGTATATCTGCTGTTCACATTACGGTCACATCTATACAGACACAGCATGTGTGTGTGTGAGACTCCAGAAATAAATATACGGACATTTTCAATTTTCAATACAGCGTAAAGAGCTGTCCGCTTCTCATACAGTACCGTATATCTGCTGGTTGTATTACGGTCAAATACATACTGCTAGAGCGTCTGTGTGTGACTCCGGAAACAAATATATGGAGATTGACAGTTTCACCAAAAGCGTATACAGCTGTACACTTCTGATACAGTACCGTATATCTGCTGGTTGGATTACGGTCAAATACATACTGGGAGAGCATCTGTGAGTAACGAAATATATACGGAGATTTAAATTTTTCCATACACCTTACACATCTGTACGCTCCTCATACAGTACCATATCTCTGCTGGTATTTTTGGTACATTTTCCCAAACATGAGGAAGTATGATGGAAGAGGCCGCGTACATGGGCATGGGGCGCAGCTGGTACTGATGTTGGTGGTGGTGGTTCATCTGCTTGTTATGGCAAAAGCACAATAGCAGCTAAGGCAGGAGGTGTTGAGCCTGCATCATCGTCTGGCACAAGAAGGCCTTTAAGGTTCCCTTTTCTGGGAGTAGGTAAACGGCTTTTAAAGCTGGAGCATGAGGAACAGGTTTTGGCTTACATTGCCGAAACAGCCTCCAGCTCTATTGCCTCCTCTTCTGAAGTTACAAATACTGCAAGCACAGACTCGTCCGTGCAGGCTTCTGGTCAGGAACCAACACCTTTCCTTGTGTCCTTCACCCACACCAAAAGTGAAGAATGCTGCAGCACACACTTCAGATTACTCCATGGAGCTCTTTTCACATACCATGTCAGGGTTATCAAGTCAAATCCTGAATTCCCCAGTCCAAGATGAATCTGACATGGAGTGCACTGATGCACAGCCACTGCTAGATGATTCTGCTGGTACATTGACCCAGAGCAATACATTTGCCTCGCAGTCTAGTGAGCCTGAATCAGACCCTGATGAAACTCAGGTGCCCCTTCCCGCATACTATACCACCTTACACGGTGACACAGGAAGGTGCAGATGAAATTGAAGAGGTGATGGATGACCCAGTTGTTGACCCGGATTGGCATCCATTGGGGGAAGAGGGTGCCACTGGCAAGAGCTCAAAAGAGAAGGATCAGCAGCAGGCATCGACATCGCAGCAGTGGTTATCTGGCAGGCCCGTAGCTGTACCAAAACTAGTTAAAAAAGCAAAAAGAGTTGCAGGACAGCTTGGACAGATGGTCAAATTTGCACACTGTGCAAGCCCTGAAAATTTATACCATAGTAGGAAGAGTGCAGTGTGGCACTTTTTTGACCAAAATCCTATTGATGAGGGAAAGGTTATCTGTAAAAAGTGCGGAAGGACCTTCAGCCGAGGTAAAAATCTCCGAAATTTAATCACCAGTTGCATGCTTAGACATTTAACCACCATGCACTTGCAAGCGTGGATGGACTACAAAACCTCAGGTAGCACATGTGCACCTGCTCCAACTGAAGGTAGCCAGCAATGCTCCATTGCTTCCCCCACTGAAAGGCCACCGCTAAGCACACCACCAGCAAGAAATGTTGAGGTGTCGTCGCAAGGCCAAAGCAGTCAGGGAATCACAATGTTTTTTGAAAAAGACTGAATCTAGGCCCTCACCAACACCACCATCACCAATCCCTTCTCAGTCCTTAATGTCCACTGCTAGTTCCCCCCTATGCAGCTCTCAAATCCAGCTCACCCTACCAGACACTAAGTAGGACAAGATTGTACTCATCCTCTCATCCGCGTACACTGGCTTTGAACAGCTACATTGCCAAACTGATCTCATTAGAGATGATGCCCTTCCGTTTGGTTGAAAGCGAAGCGTTCCGAGAGCTCATGGCCTACGCTGTCCCACACTATGTCCTACCCAGTCGGCACTTCTTTTCTCGAAAAGCCATCCTGCCCTCCACCTGCATATGAAAGACCGCATTGTCCATGCACTCAAACAATCAGTGAGTGGAAAGTTGCACCTCACAACAGATGCATGGGCCAGTAGGCATAGCCAGGGCCGTTACATGTCCATCACTGCACACTTGGTTAATGTGGTGGATGCTGGCTCTACAGGGGACAGCGGCGGTGGAAAAGTGCTGCCTAGCCCACGGTATATGAAACAGTTGGCTGTAGGCGGTCGACCCTCCTCCAGAAGCGAAAGCTGATCGACAGAACGCAGTCGCATGAGTACTCCTTCCACAGCTGCCAGTGTTGCACATGAGGTGTCCCACTATCGAACAGCTAGTGGTAAGCGGCAGCAGGCTGTTTTAAAGATGATGTCTTTGGGCGAAAAAAGACACACTGCGGAGGTACTGGCCAACTACTTGCATCGACAAACTGAGTCATGGCTGGGCAGTCTACATCTTGAGCCAGGCAAGGTAGTCAGTGATAACAGACAGAATTTTGTGGCAGCCAAAGCCCTTGCAAAACTCAGACACATACCTTGCCTGGCTCACACCTTGAACCTGGTGGTGCAGTGCTTCCTAAATAATTATCCGAAGTTAACAGCCCTGCTCAGTAAGGTGCGAAGACTGTGCTCGCACATCCGTTGCTCGCCCGTACACTCCAGTCGTTTGCAGAAGCTGCAGCGATCGCTCCACTTCCCCAAGCACTGCCTAATCATAGACGTTGCAACAAGGTGGAACTCCACCATGCACATGGTTGAGAGGCTGTGCAAACAGAGGCAGGCTGTAATGCATTTGTGGGAGGATACACGGGCAGGAAGTTTGAGGGAAGACATGGAATTGTCGGGTGTGCAGTGGTCAAAGCTGAAAGACCTCTGTAAAGTCCTTCAGTGTTTTGAGGAATGCACACGGCTGGTAAGCGCAGACGACGCCATCATAAGCATGAGCATACCACTTATGCGTCTGCTCATGCAAACTTTGACGCACATTAAGGATCAGGCGTCTGCAGCAGAGGAGGAGGAGGAGGAGGGAAGCCTTGATGACAGTCAGCCATTTTCTGCTCAGGGAACTGTCCTGGACGAGGTGGAGGAAGAAAAGGAGGAGGAGGATGAGGGGGATGATTATTTTGGGGAGGAGGATGCTTCTCAGGGGGTAAGAGAAAATGTTGATGTGCCAAGGTCAGGTACAGGGTTTGTGCGTGACTGGAGGGATGTGGATTCGCCAGAAAGTGCTACTCCACTCACCACTGGCAGTGCATTATTACACCTTGACCTACACTCATTCTCCGAATCCCTCCTCCCTCTTACAGATATAAGTTCCTTACACAATGCGGATGACGCTGCCGCTCTATATAACACCACAATAGCTGTAGCTTTGGAATCCGCTGCCCCACTTACACATACCAAAACTCGCAAAATCAACAGACAGCCCTGGCACACCAGCCTGACCAAAGAGCTGAGGCGAGCTTCCAGGGCTGCTGAGCGCAGATGGAAAAGATCCCACTCCAACAAGCACTTCATCGCATTCAAACAGTCCCTCACTACTTTCAAGACCACACTCGCCACAGCTAAACAAACCTACTTCTCATCTCTCATATCCTCCCTGTCTCACAACCCTAAACAGTTATTCAACACCTTCAATTCTCTCCTCCGCCCCCCAGCACCTCCTCCCTCCCCACTCATCTCAGCTGAAGACTTTGCCTCATTTTTCAAGCAGAAAATTGATAACATCAGGGACAGTTTTGGTCAACAACCCCCAGAGCCCTTCCTCCCGACTTCCCAGCCCTCCACCTTCAAAACCAACTTCTCCACCATTACAGAAGATCGACTCTCCACTCTACTCTCAAGATCACATCTCACCACCTGTGCACTCGACCCGATCCCATCCCACTTCATCCCAAACCTCACCACAGTCTTCATCCCAACCCTAACCCATCTCTTCAACCTATCACTAACAACTGGTGTTTTCCCCTCAAGCTTTAAACATGCCTCCATCACACCTATCCTCAAAAAGCCCTCTCTTGACCCATCCTCTGTATCTAGCTATCGCCCTATATCACTTCTCCCATACGCCTCCAAGCTACTGGAACAACACGTCTACCTTGAACTGTCCTCCCATCTCTCTTCTTGCTCCCTCTTCGACCGCTTACAATCTGGCTTCCGGTCACACCACTCCACTGAAACTGCCCTTACTAAGGTCACCAATGACCTCTTAACTGCCAAGAGCAAGCGACACTACTCTGTCCTCCTCCTCCTGGACCTGTCGGCTGCCTTTGACACAGTGGACCATTCCCTATTATTACAGACCCTCTCATCCCTCGGCATCACAGACTTGGCCCTCTCCTGGATCTCATCATACCTAACAGACCGGACATTCAGCGTCTCCCACTCACACACCACCTCCTCACCTCGCCCCCTATCTGTCGGAGTCCCACAAGGTTCAGTCCTAGGGCCCCTGCTGTTCTCTATTTACACCTTTGGCCTGGGACAGCTCATAGAATCTCATGGCTTTCAGTATCATCTTTATGCTGATGACACACAGATCTACATCTCTGGACCAGATATCACCTCCCTACTAACCAGAATCCCTCAATGTCTGTCCACTATTTCATCCTTCTTCTCCACTAGATATCTGAAACTCAACATGGACAAAACAGAATTCATCATCTTTCCCCCATCTCACGTGACCCCCCCTACGAACCTATCAATTACAGTAAATGACTGCCCACTCTCCCCAGTCCCACAAGCCCGCTGCCTCGGAGTAATCCTTGATGCTGATCTCTCCTTCAAACCACATATCCAAGCCCTTTCCACTTCCTGCCGACTTCAACTCAAAAATATTTCACGCATCCGTTCATTCCTCACCCAAGAATCTGCAAAAACCCTAGTCCATGCCCTCATCATCTCTCGCCTTGACTACTGCAACCTCATGCTCTGCGGCCTCCCCTCAAACACTCTCGCACCCCTCCAATCTATTCTAAACTCTGCTGCCCGACTAATCCACCTGTCCCCCCGCTATTCCCCAGCTTCTCCCCTCTGTCAATCCCTTCACTGGCTCCCAATTGCCCAGAGACTCCATTACAAAACCCTAACCATGACATACAAAGCCATCCACAACTTGTCTCCTCCATACATCTGTGACCTCGTCTCCCGGTACTTTCCTGCACGCAACCTCCGATCCTCACAAGATCTCCTTCTCTACTCCCCTCTTATCTCCTCTTCCCACAATCGCATACAAGATTTCTCTCGCGCATCACCCCTACTCTGGAACTCTCTACCACAACATATCAGACTCTCACCTACCATCGAAACCTTCAAAAAGAGCCTGAAGACCTACCTCTTCCGACAAGCCTATAACCTGCAGTAACCACCGATCGACCAAACCGCTGCACGACCAGCTCTACCCTCGCCTACTGTATTATCACCCATCCCTTGAAGATTGTGAGCCCTCGCGGGCAGGGTCCTCTCTCCTCCTGTACCAGTTATGACTTGTATTGTTTAAGATTATTGTACTTGTTTTTATGTATACCCCTCCTCACATGTAAAGCGCCATGGAATAAATGGCGCTATAACAATAAATAATAATAATAATAATTATTGACACCTGGAACATTGGCCCACATGTGTGATTATGCCTTGCGGATCCTAAAAAGGGACCCCCGCATTGCCAAAATGATGAAGGATGACGACTACTGGTTGGCCAGCATCCTCGATCCATGCTATAAAGACAAATTACAGAACATCATGCCACAGGAGAACCTAGAGCTAATATTGGCTAACACACAAGCAACTCTGGTAAACCGTTTGTTTGAGGCATTCACAGCACACAGCAGGGGTGCTGGTTCTCCCACGAGCCGTAGTGGGCAAAATGGAAGAGGAGTTCGTGGTGCACACTGCCGAAGTGGCATTGGAGACAGGGGTTTCATGACCATGTTGTGGACTGATTTCTCAAGTACCGCTCACACGACTGGTAATACTGCCTTGATTGCAAGTGACACGAGACAGCAGTTGTCAAGTAGGTTTACAAACTACTTCTCCCATATCGATGTTCTCCCTCACAGGTCATTCCCCTTTGACTATTTGGCCTGTAAACTGGACACCTGGCCTGAAATGGCACAATATGCCTTACAGGAGCTCGCTTGCCCTGCTGGTAGTGTGCTATCTGAAAGTCTTCAGTGCTGCTGGATCAATCCTGACAGAAAAAAGGACCCGTCTGTTGACCCAAAATGTTGATGATCCAACCTTCATTAAAATGAACAATGCATGGGTTTCAAAGGATTTTATCCCACCTTCCCCTGATGACACATAGGTTGCCAGAAAAATGGCTCTCTTTTGTCCTCCTCTTCCTTGGACTTGTCCAATTCCTCCATTTGCAGATGCTGAATGTCCTGCCTACACATCAACATATGCCATTTTTTCAACCTCCCTAACTGGGCTGCCCCCCTCCAAGGGCCGGGGTCACCACCTGGCACACCCGGGCAAGTGCCGTTGCCCTGAACAGGTGGGTGGGCCCACTCTTGGGCTATGGCTCTGGCATAGGGCCCCTCATAGTACAATACAGTGTCTCTGACGGAGAGGGAGCCCACTCGCTGTCAGACACACCGGCGTACTATGAGAGGCCCTGTGCCAGTACCGTTGCCGACGAGTGGGCCCCCCCTGCTTGGTCAGGGCCACAGCACTTGCAATACTTACCTCTTCCTGCTCCACCACTGCGTGGTCTGGGCAGTGAAATCCTTCACAGGGACGGCCACTACAAATTTGGTGAACTGATCGATGATGGTTAAGACGCAGCTATGGCCTGTCCTGCTGACCTCTACCTTCAGATGATCAATAGCTACCATTCGTAATGGACGTCGACTCACAATCGTATGCAGTGGTGCTTTATGATCAGCTTTCACAGTTTTCCTAGTCACAGACGTGTAACATTCCTGCCACCATTTTACAATGTCTCCTCTCATGCCAATCCAATAGAATCGCCAACGGCCTGTGGCTTCTGTGTTTTGCACTCCAAAGTGAGCAGACACACCATGATAGGCAGTGAGGACCATGTCTACATCTCTCCCTGTGATCACGATTTGATGGAGTCGAGTTACGGTGATGGGATCCACGCTACTGCGATACAGCAAACCTTTCTTCACAAAGAACCGTTTTTGCTGTCTCCACAGACAAAGTAATTGAGGGTCAACATCGTCTCTGCAAAATCTCCCCGGAGGTTTTCCCGTGATTAGTAATTCCCAAATTTCTACAATCACTCGACTTTCCGTCTGTACATGTAACCATCTAGTTTAGTCTAGAGAGTCTGGACTGGCTTACTGATACTGAAATATATACGAACATTTACAGGTACCCCAACACTGTATACTGGTGTACGCTTCGAATACATTTCCCTTTTTGTACTTTTTATATTCTGGTGTAATCCATACTGAGCCTGTGAGTGTCTGTGTCTGACTCTGGAAATATAGACGGAGATTTACAATTACCCCTAGACTGGATTCACCTGGTATCTGATGATAAAGTTCCTTTTTTTCTACATTTTGGATTACGGTTAAATCCATACTGACTGAGTGAGAGTCTGAGGGTGACTCCTAAAATACTGTGTGTACGGAGTGTGTATAAAAGCCCTCACCGCCAACCACCAGTTTTCTTCTGACCATCACTACAGTAGGGAGAGGTTGGTGACACTAGGTGACATTAGGGAGACATTTAGGCCTGTAAAAAGAAGTTATTATGGGCTTGTGCAGAACGCAATTGTTGTGTACAGTTACTGTGCAGTGACAGGGGAGGATTTTCTTGTGTGCATCAGCGCTAGTTATTAGGCTGCCTGCCAGTGATAGGGAGGATTTTCTTGTGTGCATCAGCGCTAGTTATTAGGCTGCCTGCCAGTGACAGGGAGGATTTTCTTGTGTGCAGCAGCATTGATTATTAGCCTGCCTTATAGCACTATTGCTGTGTGTACACTGCTGTGCAGACTGCTTTGTACACAGCACTCCTACTTTTATTCTTTTTTTCTGCACAGTGAACGAACGTTCATTATTTCCCACACCGTATAGAGCTGTACACTCCTCACAAAGTACCGTGTCCCGGCTGGTATCACTGAGAAATACAGGCTGACTATCTGTATGTGACGCTGGAAATTTATAGGGAGAATTACATTTTCACTTATACTATATACACCTGCTATCTGCTGATACAGTACCTTTGTTCAAATTTTTTTCTTATGGTATAATCCATACTGGGTGAGCGTGTGTGGTTCACTCCTTCAATATATACGGAGATAAAAATTTTACCCTATACTATATACACATCTTGTGATACAGTACCTTTGTTAGACATTTTGTATTATGGTGAAATCCATACTGAGTGAGCATCTGAGGGTGACTACGGAAATATATACTGAGATTTAAATTGTACCCTACAATATATATACTAGCTATCTTGTTATCCAGTACCTTTTTTCAACATTTTGTATTATGGTCAAATCGAGACTGAGTGAGCGTCTGAGGGTGACTACGGAAATATATAAGGAGATTTAGAATGTTTAAACTATGCTATATATACCTGGTATCTGGTGATACTGTACCCTTTCTCAACTTTCTACATTCTTGTCTAATCCATACTGGGCCTGAGAGCGTCTGTGCCTGCTTCCTGAAATACATCCGTAGATTTTTTCTATTTTCACTATACTATATATACCTGGTATCTGTTACTACAGTACCTTTCTGCCAGAAAGTCCTCCTCCACCCACCACTCTAAGTGCATCATTGAAACCTTGAACATTGGCCCACATGTGTGATTATTTCTTGCGGATCTTCTTTTTAGATTATGGTGTGATCCATAATGAGCGTGTGAGAGTCTGTGTGTTACTCCTGAAATATATATGTAGATTTAAAAATTACCCCAACACTGTATACAGCTCTACGCTTGTGATACATTACCCATTTACTGCTTTTTTATATTCTGGTCTAATCCATACTGAGGCAGTGAGAGTCTGTTTCTTACTCTGGAAATATATACGGATATACCTGGTATCAGGTGATACTGTACCCTTTCTCAACTTTCTATATTCTTGTCGAATCCACACTGGGCCTGAGAGCATCTGTGTCTGCCTCCTGAAATATATACGGAGATTTAGAATGTTTAAACTAGACTATATATACCTGGTATCTGGTGTTACTGTACCCTTTTCCAACTTTTTATAGTATTGTCCAATTCATACTGAGCCAGTAAGAGTCTGTTTCTGACTCTGGAAATATATAAGGAGATTTACAATGACCCCTACACTGTATAAAGCTGTACGCTTCTGATCCATTACCCTTTTACTGCTTTCTATATTGTGGTGTAATCCATACTGAGCTTGAGAACGTCTGTGTCTGCTTACTGAAATATATACGGAGATTTAGGATGTTTAAACTATACTATATATACAATAAACGTGTAAAGAAAAAGCAAGTCGGCACTGTCAATACTACTGCCGATGTGAGGCTGTCATGTCCATACTGCTCGTGAAGGCTGAACCCCGAGATCTCGGATGCTAGTCCAGAAAACACAATGTGTGAATCCAATGAGAGGAAAGAATAGCATAACACTCACCGATCCAGGGGAAAAAGTCTGCTTTATTTAGCAATCCACATTAAAACTTCATGGCCGGGAGGCTGGAGGGAGGAGTGAGCAATGTCTGACGATGGCCGTTTCATGCTTACTAGCACTTCGACGGATCAGAGAGCAGAAGGATATGACGTGGGAAATTATACCATGCCACCTTATTGCTCCTCCTTCTACAGCTGCTATACTATATATACCTTGCATCTGGTGCTACTGTACCCTTTTTCAACTTTTTATAGTATTGTCCAATTCATACTGATCCTGTGTGCGTCTGTGTCTGACTCATGAAATATATACGGAGATTTACAATGATCCCTACACTGTATAAAGCTGTATGCTTCTGATACAGTACCCTATATCTGCTGGTATTTTGGGTCCATTTTCACAAAAATTAGGAAGTATGGTGTAAGAGGCCACGGACGTGGGCGTGGTTGGCTAGCTGGTACTGATGGTGGCGGTGGTGCATCTGCTGGTAGTGCCAAAAGTACAATACCATCTAAGGCAGGAGCTGTTGAGATTGCTGCATGGTCTGGCTCCGGAAGGCCTGGAAGGCTCCCTTTTCTGGGAGCAGGTAAACCACTTTTAAAGCTGGAGCATCAGGAACTGGTTTTGGCTTACATTCCCGAAACAGCCTGCAGCTCTATCGCCTCCTCTTCTGAAGTTGCAAAAAATCCAAGCACTGAGTCATCATTGCAGGCTTCTGGTCAGGAACATCTCCTTTCCGTGTGTCCTTCACACCCGCCACAAGTGAAGGATGCGGCAGCCCACACTTGAGACTACTCCATGGAGCTCTTTTCACATACCATGCCTGGGTTATCAAGTCAAATCCTGAATTCCCCAGTCCAACATGAATCAGAGATGGAGTGTACTGATGCACAGCCACTGCTAGATGATTCTGCTGGTACATTCACCCACAGCACTACATTCCCCTCGCACTCTACAGAGCCAGAATCTGACTCTGATGAAGCTCAGGTGCCCCTTCCCGCATACTATACCACCTTACACAGTGACACAGAGGAAGGTGCAGATGAAAGTGCCGGTTCCCTGAGCAGGTGGGGGAGCCAACTCGTGGGCGACGGCACTGGCACAGGGCCCCTCATAGTACGCAAAAGTGTCTCTGTCGGTGGGAGGGCCCACTTGCGGTCAGACACACCGGTGTACTATGAGGGGCCCTGTGCCAGTGCCGTTGCCCACGAGTGGGCCCCCCTGCTTGCTCAGGGCCACAGCACTTGCAATACTTACCTCTCACCTGCTCCACCGCCGTGACATTCCTCGTTTCCTAAAGTATAGGAGTAACCCCGGCACACTAATAACATGAAAGTAAAGTCTTCTCAACGACAGTCTTTAATTGTTGTGATTTTATTGATTGTGAAAAAAAAGGGTGGTGTTACAATCCAAAAAAGGGTGGTGTTACAATCCAACGTTTCAGCTCTACATCTCGAGCTTTCATCAGGGATATGACTAGATCCTTGGTTTTGAGGTGTGTGTATAAGTGGTATAGGTTTGCCTTTGTAATCCAGCTGCTGGAACGGTACCTATAGTAACCACGATGTGTAGGGTCAGCACGTGACTCCCGTCCTTGTGTCCTAAATCTAGTCAGGTGTGGAGGAGGCCGGCAGCTGGATTACAAAGGCAAACCTATACCACTTATACACACACCTCAAAACCAAGGATCTAGTCATATCCCTGATGAAAGCTCGAGATGTAGAGCTGAAACGTTGGATTGTAACACCACCCTTTTTTGGATTGTAACACCACCCTTTTTTTTCACAATCAATAAAATCACAACAATTAAAGACTGTCGTTGAGAAGACTTTACTTTCATGTTATTAGTGTGCCGGGGTTACTCCTATACTTTAGTCTTGTTTTTTCCCAGAGCACCTAAGTTGGGGTTTGAGCCTGTCATATCTACTTTATATTCCTCGTTTCCTGACAGTGACATTCAGGTCAGAGAGCGCGATGACATCACGTCTGTATGCCCTCTGCCTAAACAGTCCAAGTGCAGAGAGCTGGAAGATGTTGACGCTGAGCAGTCCAGATTAAAGCAGTGCCCAGCGACGAGAGGTGTTTAACTTTTTTAAAGGTTGGGAGCAATTTTTGGGGAGCACTATACACTGGAGAATGAGATATGGGGCCCATCATACACTGGAGCATCATCCATTTGGCCCATCATATACTGGAGCATTCCAAATGGGGGACATGAGACACTGGAGCAGCATTTACGGGGCCCATTATACACTGGAGCATTAGAAATGGGGCCCATTATATATGGAGCATTATTTGGGCCCATAACACGCTGGAGCATCATCCATGGGGCCCATCATATACTGGAGCATTCTAAATGGGGCAGATTATATATGGAGCATTATTTGGGCCCATCGTACACTGGAGCATCATCCATGAGGCCCATCATATACTGGAGCATTCCAAATGGGGGACACCAGACACTGGAGCAGCATTTACGGGGCCCATTATACACTGGAGCATTAGAAATAGGGCCCATTAGATATGGAGCATTATTTGGGCCCATCGTACACTGGAGCATCATCCATGGAGCCCATCATATACTGGAGCATTCTAAATGGGGAAGATTATATATGGAGCATTATTTGGGCCCATCATACACTGGAGCATCATCCGAGGCCCATCATATACTGGAGCATTCCAAATGGGGGACATCATACACTGGAGCAGCATTTACGGGGCCCATTATATATGGAGCATTATTTGGGCCCATAAGACAGTGGAGCATCATCCATAAGGACCAACATATACCGTAGCATTATGTGGAGCTCATCATATACTGTATGGAACATTATATGAGACCAATTATTCTGTATGGAGAAATATATGGGGCTCATTATTCTGTATGGCGCACTATGTGGTGGCCATAATGTTGTATGGAGTAATATACTGTCCGTTTTTTGAGCTATTGGAGAATTTAAAATGGATATCAGTCATGTCATGTAAGAAGTGAAGTATTTTTCATTGTACTATACCACTATTTCTCTGCCGTATCGGAGCATCATGAATTGCTACGTGTTAAAGGGGCCCACTGACACTCTTTGGCCCGGGGCACACGAAAACCTGGAGCCATAAACAACTTTAGCCAAATAACCCACAGTTTTCAATGCGTAACTATTATTATAAAGTAAATTAAGGTTGACAAGCTTAAGTAATAAGAATTGATGTGGTTGGCATTGAAATGAGCACTGTAGGTGTGTTTACTGTCCTCCACTCCCTGACGACTTTGCTTCCCCATTGACTAGCATTAGGTTTCGTGTTTCAGTTGGACCCCAACATTTCCCTATAGTCGGACGATTTCGTTCGACTCGACTTTTGAAAACTGACTCGACCCTAAAAAAGGCAAAGTCGCTCATCTCTAGTCCTCGGCCTTCGCCCAACAGCACGCAGTTCCTTTGGTGCCATTTCCTGACCCGGTGACCATGAGCGTGGTCAACGGTTCAACCCTACCATCCCAGATTACACACCAGACAACATCCTTGGGGCTCTCAATCTCGCCATCCCACCACGAGACTTTGTCTTTGCTCATTATGCCCGAGGGCATCGACCAGGTTCTCCTAGGAGTTCCCTGGCTCCATTGCCACTCCTCATATTCGGGAAGAATACTGGGTTGGAGCATGGACTGTGAGGGAAGGTGCATGAGGGGCAGCATTCAAGTAGCCTCTACCAAAGTGCCCGTGGATCTCTCCGCACTTCCCAGACACTACCAGCAGTACGTGGACGTCTTTTCTAAAAAGTCTGCTGAGATGCTTCCGCCTCACCGCCCCTACGACTGTCCGATAGACCTTTTGCCAGGCGCGGAGCCTCCTCGAGGCCTCGTGTACCCTCTATCCCTCCCGGAGACGGAGGCCATGTCACAATATATCCGGGAGAACCTGGCAAGAGGGTTTATTAGGAAGTCTGTGTCACCAGCAGGGAGAGGGTTATTTTTCATACAGAAGAAGAGCGGAGAGCTGCGTCCTTGCATTGATTACAGAGGTCTCAATGCTATAACCGTGAAAAACAAGTACCCTCTTCCCCTGATCTCTGAGTTGTTTGACAGGTTGCGGGAGGCCCGGATCTTCACTAAGTTAGATCTACGGGGGACTTACAACTTGATCCGCATACAGGAAGGGGATGAGTGAAAGACAGCCTTTAATACCAGGGATGGCCACTATGAGTATTTGGTCATGCCCTTCGGCCTCTGTAAAGCACCTGCTGTCTTCCAGGACTTCGTGAATGATGTCTTTCGAGTTATGCTCTCCACCTCGGTGGTGGTCTATCTGGATGACATCCTCATCTTCTCTCCAGATTTGGCCTCTCACCGGAGAAACGTCTGTAAGGTCTTCAATCGTTTGCGGGCGAATTCTCTCTTTGTCAAGTTGGAGAAGTGTCAATTTGAGCAGGAGTCCTTGCCATTCTTGGGCTATATCATCTCGGCCCAATGGTTGGCTATGGATCCTGCCAAATTGCAGGCGGTAATGGAATGGCAGGAGCCCCACTCTCTTAAAGCGGTGCAGCGTTTTTGTGCTTTGTTAATTATTACCGCCAGTTCATTCCCCACTTCTCCACACTGGTGGCTCCTTTGGTCGCCCTCACCAAAAAGGGAGCCAATCCAAAGGTTTGGTCGGAACAGGTTTCCGTGGCCTTCTCATCTCTTAAGACACATTTTGCTAGTGCTCCTATCCTCCATCGTCCCGATGTGGATAAACCCTTTATCCTAGAGGTAGATGCCTCCTCCGTCGGTGCAGGGGCAGTCCTTTTCCAGAAGGATGCCCAAGGTCGGAAGCATCCCTGCTTCTTTTTCTCCAAGACCTTCTCACCGGCGGAGAGAAACTACTCCATCGGGGACAGGTAGTTGCTGGCAATGAAGTTGGCCTTCTCTGAATGGAGACATCTCCTGGAGGGAGCCCGGTTTCCCTTCCAGGTATACACCGACCATAAAAACCTGGTACACTTACAAAACGGCCCAGCGGTTAAACTCTCGCCAAGTCAGTTGGTCACTTTTCTTCTCCTGCTTCCGCTTCACCCTGCACTATCTGTCCGGTGAGAAGAACGTCCGGGCTGATGCTCTCTCTTGCTCGGTGGTGTCAGAGGAGGAGGCTGAGCCTCGGCTAATCGTCCCCTCTGAGAGTCTGAGGACCGTGGCTTCAGTCGCTCTTGAGTCAGTGCCGCCGGGCAAGACCTTTATCCCTCCCTGCCTGTGGCCGGAGGTTCTCGCGTGGGCTCACGCCTGGGTGGTATTTTTGGTACTAGATGGACCGCGGAACTCCTGGCAAGGACCTATTGGCCGGCTGGGTTACTGTACCCCTTGACGGTGGCAGACAGACCCTGGGAGATGTTCGGCATGGATTTTGTGGTCGGCCTGCCCAAATCCAGTGACAACCCAGTCATCTGGGTGGTCACCGATCATTTTTCTAAAATGGTGCATCTGGTGCCACTCGCGCGGCTGCCTTCTGCTCGTGGTCTCGCCACGCTGTTCATAAAGCACGTATTTCGTCTGTACGGTATGTCGGACAAGTTAGTTAGTGACCGGGGCCCCCAATTTGTGTCTCGGTTTTGGAGGGAGCTCTGCAGTCTGCTCAGCATTGAGCTAAATTTGTCCTCCGCCTATCACCCCGAGACAAATGGGTTGGTTGAGAGAGCTAACGAAACTCTGCTCACATACCTGCGACATTTTGTCTCAGCCAGGCAGGATGATTGGGCATTCTTACTACTGTGGGCAGAATTTGCTCTGAATAATGCAGTGGCTGATTCCACCGGTCAGACCCCATTCCTCCTTAATTATGGCCAGCATCAGTGTGTTCCCGTCCCGATGCCAGTATCTTCCACTGATTCCAGGGTGGCAGACTGGGCAGTGGAGGCTTGCGACATTTGGGATCGCACTTAGGATGCCATCCGGGCCTCTAAGGAGAGAATGAGGGCGTCCACCGAGACGCATCGGCATTCCGCTCCAACTTTTGCCCCTGGTGACTTGGTGTAGCTCTCTGCCCGAAATATCAGGCTGCCGGCCGAGTCCACCAAGTTTGCACCATGATACATCGTTCCCTTCAAGGTCCTGGAGCAGGTCAACCCTGTGGTTTATCGCCTGGCTCTTCCTCCCCTCTTGGCCATTTCTGACACCCTTCACGTGTCCTTCCTTAAGCCTGCCCACTTGTCCTGGTTTTCCGAGTCATCTGCCAGGACATCCGACCTGCCTTCGGACGAGTTCGAGGTCAATGCTATCGTGGGATGCAGAGTGGTGCGTGGCAAAAAATTTTATTTGGTGGACTGGAAGGGTCATGGTCCAGAGGCTCGGACCTGGGAGCCAGTGGAGAATATCCACGCCCCGCTCCTTATCGCGGCATTTGAGCGCAGCGAGGCTCAGAGGGGAGGGGGCCCTAGTAGGGGGGGTAATGTTAGGCGTCGGGTTCCGGGCACTGCACAGCGGGAATTCCGAGCCTTGCCATCTGCGGTCTCCCATTCCCCTCTGGCCGCAGTGGAGCCTACTCAGCAGACTCCACAATCCCGGTGTTCTGCCCACACCAGCATCGTGGGTTCAGTTGCTGCTGTCACCTCTGGTCCAGTTATGGCAATGCAGCCTGTCCAGCAGCAAAAGACTCCAGAGTCTAAGTTCTCCCTTCGCTCCATTGAGCATGCTCAGGAGACGATCTCCCATTGGGGATCGGGAGTCACATGCTCAGGTCCTTCTCCAGTTCCGATTGGTCCATCTGGAGGATCAGGAAGGTCCCGGAAGGGAACAGCTATAAAAGGCGTGCATGGCCGCCCCGCCATGCGCTATGATAGACTCTGAGGCTAATGCATTTAGTGTATGTGTGATGATGGATGAATGAGCCTGGTGACTGACGCATTATAATTCCCCCCTCCTTGGATACTACGTATGTGTTAGGGTGAGGGATTAGAGTCAGTACATTAGCTATACACTGCATAGCGCCGCAGTGTTGCTCCACATCCACCGCTAGCGCCTGGTGCGTCGGCCAGTATAGGCCTCCTTGGCCACTGCTATTGCAGCATCCGCTAGTTACGCCGTGCGCTTTAGTAGCGCTTTCTAGCCCGGTTATTAGGCTGGTTAGTGGTGTCCGCCAGGGCAGATACTGCACACGTTGCAGCAGTGGTTCACACCCTGTGACCTGTGACGTTAATAGGTTGCGGTTGTTCGCTGACAGGCACGTGTTACGTGAAGTAACGATTAGAGTTGAGCAAAACGGGTCGAAAAATTTCAAAAGTCGCCGACTTTTGGCAAAGTCGGGTTTCATGAAACGAAACCCGACCCTAGGATGAGGTCGGCCACGAGGTCGGCGACTTATGCGCCAAAGTCGCGTTTCAAAAGTTTGTTTTGCGCTCTTTTTCAGCCAATCAGGATCCACGGACACTGTGGGCAACGTGATGACATAGGCAGGGGTCACCACCATCTTTTAGAAGGGCATGCAAGTGATTGGCTTGCTTTGGTGGGCGTCACAGGGGTTATAAAAGGGCGTGCACGCCGACCGCCATCTTACTTCTGCCAATCTTAGCATAGGGAGAGGTTGCTGCTGCTGATTCTGTAGGGAGAGCGTTAGGCAGGGAAGAAGAAAAAAAAACTGCTTCTGCTGCTAGCGATTTTGCCTGTACAACACACTAGTCACTGTGTGTGCAGTGCAAGGGGAGGCTATATTGTGGTGGATCAGCGGTGTTGGTTGTTAGGCTGCCTTCTAAGGCTTCCTGACAGCTGCATTGCTGTTTACCCACTGCTCTGCAAACTGCTTTTTTAAAAGCAATCCCAATTTTTTTTTTGTCCTGCTGAGGTACTGAGCGTGCATTTTTTCACACCATACAGCGGTGTACGCTCCTCACACAGTACCGTGTAACGGCTGTTATCACAGCCACAGTGAAGCTATCTGTGTGTCACTCTGTGAGAATAAGTCGAGGACATGTTCCGTTCTTACAGACCTGCACCTACTAGTTTTGTCTAGCTTTCAAACAGTTAAATATATTTGCTGTTTGATCACATTCAAAACTATAGAGAGACAGCGTGTGTCAGTCCGTATACTTAAAAAACACGGAGCTTGACAATTTTACGTACACCGGACAGCCATGTACGTGCACGCTCCTCTCAGTACCGTGTAACGGCTGTTATCACGGCCACAGTGAAGCTATCTGTGTGTCACTCTGTGAGAATAAGTGGAGGACATGTTCCGTTCTTACAGACCTGCACCTACTAGTTTTGTCTAGCTTTCAAACAGTTAAATATATTTGCTGTTTGATCACGTTCAAAACTATAGAGAGACAGCGTGTGCCAGTCCGTATACTTAAAAAACACGGAGCTTGACAATTTTACGTACACCGGACAGCCGTGTACGTGCACGCTCCTCTCAGTACCCTGTAACGGCTGTTATCACGGCCACAGTGAAGCTATCTGTGTGTCACTGTGGAAGGATAAGTGGAGGACTTGTTCCGTTCTTACAGACCTACACTCTAGGGAGATTCCTATTCTGCCCAATTCTACATACACCTTGTAGTTTGTGATACACTAGCCAATTTCTGCCTGTGACATAGCGCTCTGATATTCAGTGGGCCTCACACAATCCAAAAGTGTCCAGTGTCCACTAGTGTGTGCAGAAATTCAAAATCTCCCTTATCCTGTAGTCACTTTTTTCACACCTGTGCCATCGAGCCTGTGACATAGCGCTGTGATATTCAGTGGGCCTCACACAATCCATAAGTGTCCAGTGTCCACTAGTGTGTGCAGAAATTCAAAATCTCTGTGATCCTGTAGTCACTTTTTTCACACCTGTGCCATCGAGCCTGTGACATAGCGCTCTGATATTCAGTGGGCCTCACACAATCCAAAAGTGTCCAGTGTCCACTAGTGTGTTCAGAAATTCAAAATCTCCCTTATCCTGTAGTCACTTTTTTCACACCTGTGCCATCGAGCCTGTGACATAGCGCTCTGATATTCAGTGGGCCTCACACAATCCAAAAGTGTCCAGTGTTCACTAGTGTGTGCAGAAATTCAAAATCTCCCTTATCCTGTAGTCACTTTTTTCACACCTGTGCCATCGAGCCTGTGACATAGCGCTCTGATATTCAGTGGGCCTCACACAATCCATAAGTGTCCAGTGTCCACTAGTGTGTGCAGAAATTCAAAATCTCTGTGATCCTGTAGTCACTTTTTTCACACCTGTGCCATCGAGCCAGTGACATAGCGCTCTGATATTCAGTGGGCCTCACACAATCCAAAAGTGTCCAGTGTCCACTAGTGTGTGGAGAAATTCAAAATCTCCCTTATCCTGTAGTCACTTTTTTCACACCTGTGCCATCGAGCCTGTGACATAGCGCTCTGATATTCAGTGGACCTCACACAATCCAAAAGTGTCCAGTGTCCACTAGTGTGTGCAGAAATTCAAAATCTCCCTTATCCTGTAGTCACTTTTTTCACACCTGTGCCATCGAGCCTGTGACATAGCGCTCTGATATTCAGTGGGCCTCACACAATCCATAAGTGTCCAGTGTCCACAAGTGTGTGCAGAAATTCAAAATCTCCCCTGTCCTATAGACACCCTGTACCTTGTTTTACATTACTATATAGTTTGTTGGATTTTGTCTACATTTCTGCAAAAAATGAGGAAGGCTGGTCGAAGAGGCCGTGGAATTGGGCGGGGGTTAGCAGCTGGTAATGATGGTGTTGGTGGTGGATCTGATGGTAGTGGCAAGAGCAAAATAGGACTGAATGCAGGAGGTGTTGAGCCTGCGTCATCGTCTGGCTCCATAAGGCTTCGAAGGCTTAGTTTTCTAGGAGTTGGCAAACCGCTTTTAAAGCCAGAGCATCAGGAAAAAGTTTTGTCTTACATTGCTGACTCAGCCTCCAGCTCTATCGCCTCCTCTTCTGAAGTTGTAAAAAGTAAAAGCACTGAGTCGTCATTGGAGGCTCATGTTCATGAACCACACCTTTCCTTGTGTCCTTCACCCCAACCAAGATTGAAGGATGACGCAGGCCATACTACTGATTACTACATGGAGCTGTTTTCACATACCATGCCTGTATTATCAAGTGAAATGGTGAATTACCCAGGCCAAGATGAATCTGACATGGAGTGCACTGATGCACAGCCGCTGATAGATGATTCTGCTGGTACATTCACTCAGAGCACTACATTGTCCTCGCAGTGTACAGAGCCAGATTCTGACCCTGATGAGACTCAGGTGCCCCTTCCCGCACACTATACCACCATACACGGTGACACAGAGGAAGGTGCACATGACATTGAAGAGGAGGTGATGGATGACCCAGTTGTTGACCTAGATTGGCATCCATTGGGGGAAGAGGGTGCTGCTTCCAATAGCTCAGATGAGTAGCATCCACAGCAGACATCGACATCGCAACAGCTGTTATCTGGCAGGCCCGGAGCACTCCAAAGACAGGTTCCAAAAATCAAAAGAGTTGCTGGACAGCTTGTCCAGAGGGTCAAAAGATCACAGCGTGCTAGGCCGCAAAATGTCTGCCAAAGTAGGAAGAGTGCAGTGTGGCACTTTTTTGAACAAAATCCTCATGATCAGGCCAAGGTTATCTGTAAGAAGTGCGCAAAGACCTTTAGCCGAGGGAAAAATCTGAAAAATTTGAATACCAGTTGCATGCTTAGACATTTAACCACCATGCACTTGCAAGCGTGGACACAACACCAAACCTCAAGTGCCACATGTGCAACTGATCACAAAGAAGGTAGTCAGCAACGCTACATTGTTTCCCCCACTGTAAGCCCACCGGTTAGCACAGCAGCAAATGTTGAGGTGTCGTTGCAAGGCCGCAGCAGTCAGGGAATCCCACTGTTATATCAACGAGATACTGAATCTAGGCCATCAGAAAGAACACCAACTCCATCACCATCATCAGCCCTCTCTCAGTCCGCCCTGTCCACCGCTACTTCCACCATATGCAGCTCTCAAGTCCAGCTCACCCTCCCAGACACTATGAGTAGGTCAAGAAAGTACTCAGTCTCTCATCCGCGTACACTGGGTTTGAACGCCCACATTGCCAAACTAATCTCGTTTGAGATGATGCCCTATCGGTTGGTGGAAAGCGCAGCTTTCCGCGAACTCATGGCCTATGCAGTACCACGCTATGACCTACCCAGTCGCCACTTCTTCTCTCACATAGCCATCCCAGCCCTTCACCATCATGTAAAAGACCGCATTGTCCATGCACTCAAGCAGTCAGTGAGTGGAAAGGTGCACCTCACAACTGATGCATGGTCCAGTCGGCATGGCCAGGGCCGTTACGTGTCCATCACTGCGCACTGGGTTAATGTGGTGGATGCAGGGTCCACAGGGGACAGCGGTGGTGGGACAGTGCTGCCTAGCCCACGGTATAGGAAACAGTTGGCTGTAGAGGATCGACCCTCCTCCTCCAGAAGCGAAAGCTCGTCCACAGAGCGCAGTCGTACGAGCACTCAATCTGCAGCTGCCACTGTTGCACATGAGGTGTCCCCCTATCGAGCAGCTAGTGGAAAGCCTCAGCAGGCTGTGTTGCAGATGATGTGTTTGGGCGACAGACACACCGCCGAGGTGCTGGCCGAGTACTTGAAGCGACAAACTGAGTCATGGCTGGGCAGTGTACATCTTGAGGCAGGCAAGGTAGTTAGTGATAACGGCCGTAATTTTGTGGCAGCAATAGCCCTTTCAAAACTCAGCCACATACCTTGCTTGGCTCACACCTTGAACATGGTGGTGCAGTGCTTCCTCAAAAATTATCCGGAGTTAACAGCCCTGCTCCAGAAGGTGTGAAGTCTGTGCGCGCACATCCGCCGATCGCCTGTACACTCCGTTCGTATGCAGAAGCTGCAGCGATTGCTCCACCTTCCCAACCACCGCCTCATTATCGACATTGCAACAAGGTGGAACTCCACCCTGCACATGGTGGAGCGGCTGTGCGAGCAGAGGCAGGCCATAATGCATTTGTGGGAGGATACACGGCCAGGCACTTTGAGAGCAGACATGGAGTTGACAGGTGTGCAGTGGTCGAAGCTGAAAGACCTCTGTAAAGTCCTTCAGTGTTTTGAGGAATGCACACGGCTGGTAAGCGCAGACGACGCCATCCTAAGCATGAGCATCCCACTTATGCGTCTGCTCATGCAAACTTTGATGCACCTTAAGGAGCAGGCGTCTGCAGCCAATGTTGATGAGGAGGAAGAGGAGGAGGGAATCCTTGATGACATTCAGCCATTGTCTGCTCAGGGACCTCTCCTGGATGAGGTGGAGGAAGAAGAGGAGGATGATGGGGATGATTACTTAGGGGAGGAGGATGCATCTCGTGGGGCAAGTGAAAATGTTGGCATGGCAAAGTCTGGTACAGGGTTTGTGCGTGACTGGAGGGATGTGGATTTGCCAGAAAGTGCTCCTCCAACCAGCACTCGCAGTGCATCATTGACACCGGGAACATTGGCCCACATGTCAGATTATGCCTTGCAGATCCTAAAAAGGGACCCCCGCATTGCCAAAATGATGAACGATGACGACTACTGGTTGGCCAGCATCCTGGATCCACGCTATAAAGGCAAATTACAAAACATCATGCCACAGGAGAACCTTGACCTAATATTGGCTAATAAACAAGCAACTCTGGTAAATCGGTTGCTTGAGGCATTCCCAGCACACAGCAGTGGTGATGGTCCTCACACGAGCCGTACGGGCCGGGGGCAGCTTGGCAGAGGTGTTCATGGTGCACACAGCAGAAGTGGCGTTGGAGACAGGGGTTTCATGACAATGTTGTGGACTGATTTTTCAAGTACCGCTCACACAACTGGTAATACTGCATCGATGGAAAGTGACAGGAGACAGCAGTTGTCAACTATGGTTACAAACTACTTTTCCTCCCATATCGATGTTCTCCCACACAGGTCATTCCCCTTTGACTATTGGGCCGCTAAACTGGACACCTGGCCTGAATTGGCACAATATGCCTTACAGGAGCTCGCTTGCCCAGCTGCAAGTGTGCTATCGGAAAGAGTCTTCAGTGCAGCTGGATCAATCCTGACAGAAAAAAGGACCCATCTGTCAACCCAAAATGTGGATGATCTAACCTTCATTAAAATGAACCAAGGATTTTGTCCCACCTTCCCCTGATGACACATAGGGTGACAGAAAAATGGCTTGCTTTGGTCCACCTCTTCCTGGGACTTCACCTATTTCACCTTTTGCATCAGCTGAATGTCCAACATCAACATATGCCACTTTCTAAAACTCCCTAACTGTGCTGCCTCCCCCCCCATGGCCGGGGTCACCACCTAGCGCACGACACCGTGCGAGTGCCGTTGCCCTGGACAGGTGGGTAGGCCGACTCTTGGGCGCGGGCACTGGCACAGGGTCCCTCATAGTGCAATCAAGTGTCTCTGACGGTGGTGGTGCACACCCGCCGTCAGACACACCGCCGTACTATGAGGGGCCCAGTGCCAGTACCAACGCCCACGAGTGGGCCCCCCTTGCTTGGGCAGGGCCCCAGCATTTGCAATCTTTACCTCTCCCTGCTCCTCCGCTGTGTAGTCTGGGCCGTCAAATCCATACTGTGCCTGACACCGTCTGAGCCTGCCTCCTGATGTATAGACATATATTTTGAATGTGTACGCTATCCATACATGTTATCCGGGGATACGGTACCCTTTCTCACCTTTGTGCAATCACGTGCAATCCATACTGGGCCTAACACCGTCTGAGCCTGCCTCCTGATGTATAGACATATATTTTGAATGTGTACGCTATCCATACATATTATCCAGGGATACGGTACCCTTTCTCACCTTTGTGCAATCACGTGCAAGCCATACTGAGCCTAACACCGTCTGAGCCTGCCTCCTGATGTATTGACATATATTTTGAATGTGTACGCCATCCATACATGTTATCCGGGGATACGGTACCCTTTCTCACCTTTGTGCAATCACGTGTAATCCATACTGGGCATGAGAACGGCTGGCGAGCTGTTAAGCAAGCTACAGCACCTGTGGTTTGCACACGTAAGTTTTTCATTTTTTCAGGAATGACGGTTAGGCCTAATTCCGGAACTGCGGTTGACCTGCACTTACTGGGAAATCATCGTTCGCGGGTAATAATTGTAATCAGTGACCCCCATCACTAACGTTGTTCAGCGGGTTATCTGCACCTGTAAGCGACAAACGCTGGCCTTTTCAGTGTAGCGCACATGCAGCCACGGACATGTAAGGGCATGACACACCAGCTATTGGCCAATCTCATGTGCCAGAGCCTCACGTGTCCCTCTAGTAAGCCGGACTCGGACCGCGGGGCATGACGGAGTCTCGTTCGTTAACGGAATTAAGCTTGCAATGTGTGCATCTTTTCTGTAGCTGGCATAGTTGAGGTTTCCCAGGTGGAGTCGAATTTAACCGTAGGCTCCACTCCTGGTGGTGCCCTTCTGGACATTCCTTTAAGGTTCAGCTTTGCAACCATACTGCCCACGTAAAACAAACACTTTGCCTTCATGAACGCTGTTTGGAGGGTCATGACTCGTGGGAATAACGCCACCCAATCAGTTAACCTGCTAGAGAGATCCTTCGTTGCTCCCAAGCATGACATCACACTCCCTAGGAGGAAGGTAATGCCACTGTGGCGACCGTACTCCTGGGGGAGACACAAGTGCACTGATGCCCAGCCACTGCTTGATGAATCTGCTGGTACATTGACCCAGACCACTACATTCCCCTCGCACGCTACACGGCCTGAATCTGACCCTGATGAAACTCAGGTTACCCTTCCCATATACAGTTCCATCTTACACGGTGACAAAGAGGAAGCTGCAGATGAAAGTGCAGGTTCGGCCCACTCGCCATCAGACACACCACCGTACTCTCAGGGGCCCTGTGCCAGTGCCGTCGCCAACGAGTGGGCCCCCCCTGCTTGCTCAGGATCACAGCACTTGCAAGGTTGAAATACTGTGCAGTGAGATGGATGATGGGGACGACGAGGAGTCCAGACTAGTACAGGGATTCCCTAGCGAGGAGACTTATTTGATTGTTTTCAATGTTGGGACAGCAATTTTTGGGAGCACTATACTCTGGAGAATGATAGATGGGGCCCACCATACACTGGAACATTCCAAAGGTGAACATCAGACACTGGAGCAGCATTTACAGGGCCCATTATACACTAGAGCATTAGAAATGGGGCCCATTATGTTTGGAGCATTATTTGGGCCCATAAGACAGTGGAGCTTCATCCATGGGGACCAACATATACTGTAGCATTATGTGGAGCTCATCATATACTGTTTCAAACATTATATGGGACCAATGATTCTGTATGGAGAAATAGATGGGCCTCGTCATGAGATGTAAAAAGTGAAGTATTTTTCATTGTACTATACCGCTATTTCTCTGCCGTATCGGAGCATGATGAGTTGTGGTATGTGTTAAAGGGGCGCTCTTTCACCCAGGGCACATGAAAACCTGGAGCCAGCCCTACCCCCCCACAACTTTAGCCAAATAACCCCCATTTTTCAGTGCGTAACTTGTATTATGAAGTTAATTAAGGTTGACAAGCTTAAGTAAGAAGAATTGATGCTTTTGGCATTCAAATGGGCACTGTAGGTGTGTTTCCTGTCCTCCTCTCACTGCCGACTTTTATTCCCCATTGACTTACATTGGGTTTCGTGTTTCGGGACGACCCCGACTTTTCCCTATAATCGGCCGATCTTGCTCGACCCGACTTTTGGAAAAGTCGGGTTTCACGAAACGAAACTCGACCCTAAAAAACCAAAAGTCGCTCAACTCTAGTAACGATGCACGTGTCTGTTAGCACTGGCTCAGTGGTTACGCACCGGTGTCCGGCTTTACCCCTACACGCCTTTCCCTCATTGATTAGCAGCAGTTGGTCACCTCTGCATGGTGGGCCCTGGGCTGCGAACGCACCTTATATATTATTTCATCTTTATTATTTGGTGCGTTCCGCCAGCCCCGTAACACACCTGCCCTGAAAAAACTGGTCTGTGTATGAAAGATTGTTTCAGAGTCTACCACTCATCCATGAACTAATACATTTATTTCTGACTTGCCCAACTCACATATGCCAACCTGACGTACACTATGCAACTTATATGCCAACCTAATGCACTCTACACTACTCATGTATGCCAACCTGACGTAAACTACATACTGTAACTCACGTATGCCAACCTGACGTACACTACACAACTCACATATGCCACCACATTAAATAATTCACATACGAGGGAAACATTAGCTCAATTACAATATAAGATCACTAGTACCACAGTTTAGGCACTGTAGTGCAGCAGGATTGGTGCAGTGTGACAGATAGGCAGGGACAGCAGGAAAGTTCAAGCAAAGCGTCTTTAATGTAAAAAAGAAACTTACAAAGGGAAAACAATGGTATCCTCCGGATCACAGCCGGGGTGTCAAAACAGTCCGTCTCCGAGACTGGTTACCGTGAGCAACTGCACCACTGTGTCACGCTGAGGGGCGTCAGGCATTCACTTCCCTTGGCTATGCGTTACTGCACACCTAAGCCGGACGTTGCAGAGCCACCTGCTCTGCAGTTTGCAAACAAACTGACACACTCAAACGCTTTACTGCAGGGTTTTTAACCCCTTCACCCCCAAAGGTGGTTTGCACGTTCATGACCTGGCCAATTTTTACAATTCTGACCACTGTCCCTTTATGAGGTAATAACTCTGAAACGCTTCCATGGATCCCGATGATTCTGACATTGTTTTCTTGTGACATATTGTACTTCATGTTAGTGGTAAAATTTCATTCAAATAACTTGTGTTTATTTGTGAAAAAAAGGAAATTTGGCGAAAATTTGGAAAATTTTGCAATTTTCCAACTTCAAATTTTTATGCTCTTAAATCACAGAGATACGGCACACAAAAAGCTTGATAAGTAACATTTCCCACATGTTTACTTTACATCAGCACAATTTTGGAACCAAAATTTTTTTTTGTTAGGAAGTTATAAGGGTTAAAAATTGACCAGCGATTTCTAATTTTTGCAACACCATTTTATTTTTACAGACCACATCACATTTGAAGCCACTTTGAGGGGTCTATATGATAGAAAATACCCAAAAGTGACACCATTCTAAAAACTGCACCCCTTATGGTGCTCAAAACCACATTCAAGAAGTTTATTAACCCTTTAGGTGCGTCACAGGAATTTTTTGAAAATGTAAAAAAAAATGAACATCTAACTTTTTTTCACAAAAAAAATACTTCAGGTTCAATTTTTTTTATTTTACCAAGGGTAACAGGAGAAATTGGACTGCAAAAGTTATTGTGCAGTTTGTCCTGAGTACGCTGATACCTGATATGTGGGGGGAACCACTGTTTCGGCGCACTTTTTCAATGCAAAATTTGCTGGAATTCAGATCGGACTCCATGTCACGTTTGGCGAGCCCCTGATGTACCTAAACAGTGGAAACCCCCCATAAGTGACCCCATTTTGGAAACTAGACCCTCCAGGGAGCTTATCTAGATATGCGGTGAGAACTTTGAACCCACAAGGACTTCACAGAAGTTTATAACGTACAGCGGTACAATTAAAAAATCATATGTTTTCCACAAAAATGATCTTTTCACCCCCAATTTTTATTTTCCCAAGGGTAACAGGACCCTAAAAGTTATTGTGCAATTTGTCCTGAGTACGCTGATACCCCATATGTGGGGGTAAACCACTATTTGGGCGCATGGCAGAGCTCGGAAGGGAAGCAGCGCCATTTGACATTTTTGGCTGGAATTGAGATCAGACACCATGTCACATTTGGAGAGCCCCTGATGTACCTAAACAGTGGAAATCCCCCACAAGTGACCTCATTTTGGAAACTAAACCCCCCAAGGAGCTTATCTAGATATGTGGTGAGAACTTGGAACCCACAAGGGCTTCACAGAAGTTTATAACGTACAGCGGTACAATTAAAAAATCATGTTTTTTTTCCACAAAAATGATCTTTTCACCCCCAATTTTTATTTTCCCAAGGATAACAGGACCCTAAAAGTTATTGTGCAATTTGTCCTGAGTACACTGATACCCCACATGTGGGGGTAAACCACCATTTGGGGGCCTGGCAGAGCTCGGAAGGGCAGCAGCGCCATTTGACGTTTTTGGCTGGAATTGAGATCAGACACCATGTCGCGTTTGGAAAGCCTCTGATGTACCAAAACAGTGGAAACCCCCCACAAATGACACCATTTTGGAAACTAGACCCCCCAAGGAACTTATCTAGATGTGTGGTGAGCACTTTTACCCCTCCAGTGCTTCACAGAAGTTTATAACGCCCGGGCGTGAAAATAAAAAATTTGCATTTTTTCCACAAACATGATCTTTTAGTCACCAATTTTTTTATTTTCCCAAGAGTACCAGGAGAAATTGGACCCCAAAAGTTGTTGTCCAATTTGTCCTGAGTATGCTGATACCCCATATGTGGGAGAAAACTACTGTATGGGCACATGTCGGGGCTCGGAAGGGAAGTAGTGATGTTTTGGAATGCAGGCGTTGATGAAATGGTCTGCGGGTGTCATGTTGCTTTTGGAGAGCCCCTAATGTACTTAAACAGTGGAAACCCCCCACAAATGACCCCATTTTGGAAACTAGACCCCCTAAGGAACTTATCTAGATGTGTGGTGAGCACTTTGAACCCCCAAGGGCTTCACAGAAGTTTATAATGCCCGGGCATGAAAATAAAAAATCGTATTTTTTCCACAAACATGATCAATTAGTCCCCAATTTTTTTTATTTTCCCAAGGGTAACAGGAGAAATTGAACCCCAAAAGTTGTTGTCCAATTTGTCCTGAGTACGCTGACATCCCATATGTGGGAGAAAACTACTATATGGGCACACGTCGGGGCTCGGAAGGGAAGTAGTGACGTTTTGGAATGCAGACTTTGATGGAATGGTCTGCGGGTGTCATGCTGCCTTTGGAGAGCCCCTAATGGACCTAAACAGTGGAAACCCCCCACAAATGACCCCGTTTTGGAAACTAGACCACCTAAGGAACTTATCTAGATGTGTAGTGAGCACTTTGAACCCCCAAGGGCTTCACAGAAGTTTATAATGCCCGGGCATGAAAATAAAAAATCGTATTTTTTCCACAAACATGATCAATTAGTCCCCAATTTTTTTATTTTCCCAAGGGTAACAGGAGAAATTGAACCCCAAAAGTTGTTGTCCAATTTGTCCTGGGTACGCTGACACCCCATATGTGGGAGAAAACTACTGTATGGGCACACGTCGGGGCTCGGAAGGGAAGTAGTGATGTTTTGGAATGCAGACTTTGATGGAATGGTCTGCGGGTGTCATGTGCGTTTGGAGAGCCCCTGATGTACCTAAACTATTGAAACTCCCCACAAGTGACCCCATTTTGGACACTAGACCAACCATGGAACTTACCTAGATGTGTGGTGAGCACTTTGAACCCCCAAGTGCTTCACAGAAGTTTATAACGCCCGGGCGTGAAAATAAAAAAATCATTTTTTTCCACAAAAATGAAATTTTTGCCCCCAATTTTTTATTTTCTTAACAGTAACAGGAGAAATTGGACCCCAAAATTTGTTTTGCAATTTGTCCCGAGTAGGCTGATACCCTACATGTGGGGGTAAAACACTGTTTGGGCGCATGGCAGAGCCTGGAAGGGAAGGAGCACAATTTGACTTTTTCAACTCAGAATTGGCTGGAATTGAGATCAGACGTCATGTTGCATTTGGAGAGCACCTGATGTGCCCAAACAGTGGAAACCCCCAATTCTAGCTCTAACCCTAACGCCAACACACCCCTAACCCTAATCTCAGCCCTAACCCTAGCCCTAACCCTAGCCCTAACCCTAGCCCTGGCCCTAACCCTAGCCCTAACCCTAACCCTAACCCTAATGGGAAAATGGAAATAAATACATTTTCTTTTAATTTTATTAATTTTTCCTTACTAAGGGGGTGATAACGGTGGGTTTGATTTACTATTTATGGTGGTTTTTATATTTGGCAGTTGTCATACGCTAAAAGACGCTTTTTATTGTAAAAATAGTTTTTGCATCACCACATATTGAGAGCTATAATTTTTCCGTATTTTGACCCACCGAGTCATATGAGGTCTTATTTTTTGCGGGACGATTTTATTGGTACCATTTTCGGGCACGTGACATTTTTTGATCACTTTTTATTCCGATTTTTGTGACGCAGAATGAACAAAAACCAGCGTTTGATGAATTTCTTTTGGGGGGGTGCGTTTACACCGATCCGCGTGCGGTAAAATTGATAAAGCGGTTTTATTCTTTTGGTCAGTACGGTTACAGCGATACCTCATTTAGGTCGTTTTTTTATGTTTTGTCGGTTTTATGCAATGAAAACTATTTTATATAAAAGATAATTATTTTTGCATCGCTTTATTCTACGAGCTATAACTTTTTTATTTTTTCGCTGATGATGCTGTATGGTGGCTCATTTTTGCGGGACAAGATGACGTTTTCAGCGGTACCATGGATATTTATATGCGTCTTTTTGATCGCGCGTTATTGCCCTTTTTTTTTGGCGGTATGATAATAAATCATTTTTTTTTACTTTGTTTTTTATTTTTTAAGGGGTTCGCTAAAGGGGTTAACTAATCTGACAGTTTTATAGGGCAGGTCATTACGGATGCGGCGATACCTAATATGTGTACTTTTATTTTTTTTTATTATTTCCAAAAAATGGATTTATTGGGGGAATTTTTTTTTTCTAATTTTTTTAAAATTATTTTAACACTTTTTTTAAAAATTTTTTTTACTTTATTACATAGTCCCAAGTGGGACATCACTGTCCTGTGACAGATCGTTGATCTGTCACATCACAGATCACTGATCTGTCACATCACAGATCACTGTGACAGATCAGCCATCTGTCACAGGCACTGCTGCAGACTTCCTCATGCCTGCGCTTTGCAGGCACTGAGGAAGCCGGCTCCCTGCAGGCCCCCGAAGGCCCCTGTCACCATCTTGGATTCGGGGGCCTGCAGGGAAGGAGCCCCCCGCAGCAGCGCTGCACATTGCGCTGCCGTGGGGGGCTCAGGGAAGCACGAAGGGAGCCCCCTCCCTGCCGATGCTTCCCTTTAACCCCCGGTACACCGCGATCATGTTTGATCACGGTGTGCAAGGGGTTAACGTGTCGGGGGCGGTCCGTGACCGCCCCTGACACATTGTGCCGGGTGTTAGCTGTGATAATTAGCTGACACCCGGCCGCGATCAGCGGCGCTCACCACGTGGGCACCGCTTATCTCTGAGATGTACTATCCCGTCCTTGGGCATAGGGGCCCGGGTCCCATGGACGGGATAGTACGTCTGATGTCAGGAAGGGGTTAAATTAGATCTGTGGCCATGGGCCACATGTAAGACCCAGACTGGAGGGAGCTGACTGCCCCACTACCATCCTGTAGTTCGCTCCAAAAATAAAAGCCCATGCTGGGTTTTCTTAAATCTGCCTTGGAAAAACAGCTTGTCCCTGACCAAACTTACTTTTATTTTGAACGGCAATCACATCTATGCCTGTGACTGCAATGCACTCCAGCTGCCTCAATATGCTTCTGTGCGCTTCCTGGGGGGGGACACAGAGACCCTTGCATATAACCCCTGTCACTGCCTCACAGCACATTAGTGGCTCTCCAAACGTGACATGACACCCGCAGACTATTCCATCAAAGTTTGCATTCCAAAACATCATTCCTTCCCTTTTAAGCCCTGCCGGGATCGCAAACAGTGTTTTTCCTCCATATATGGGATAGCATCATACTCAGGAGAAATTGCACAACACCTTTTTGGGTCCAATTTCTCCTGTTATCCTTGTGAAAATAAAAATGTGGACCTAAAAGATCATTTTTGTAGAAAAAATTGTTTTTTTTATTTTCACAGCTCTACGTTATAAAGTTCTGTGAAGCACTTGTGCCCACCATACATCTAGGCAAGTTCCTTTGATGGAGTCTAGTTTCGAAAATGGTGTCTCTTGTAGGGGTTTCCACTGTTTAGGCACATCATGGGCTCTCCAAACTTGACATGGCTTCCGATCTCAATTCCAGCCAATTTTGCATTGAAAAAGTCAGACGGTGCTTCTTCCCTTCTGAGACCTAATGTGCATCCAAACAGTGGTTTCCCCCCACATATGGACTATCAGAGAAATTGCACAACAAATTTTGGGGTTCATTTTTTCTTGTTACCCTTGCAAAATAAAAATGGGTCTAAAGTAACATTTTCGTGAAAAAAAAATGTTAATTTTTTCCTTCCACATTGCTTAAGTTCCTGGGAAGCACTTGAAGGGTTAACAAACTGCTTGAATGTAGTTTGGAGCACTTTGAGGGGGGGCAGTTTTTAGAATGATTTTGGGGTCCATTTTTTGGACTTAGCACTCCGCCCTTTAGCCTCAGGCATTTTTAATCACAGCAGGACCCTACCCCTCCACAGAGATATAGATTCAGTCCAAGAGAGAATTCACATTAGGTTCCCATACAAATGAAGACTTTAGTCTAAAAGCTGATTGGCATTAAGTTAGGTCCTGGAAACAAGAATCGCCTTAACGTGGCTTCCAGGTACACATGAATTGGCCAATTTATGCGCTAAGCACTCTCAGTTTTCCATATTTCTAGTGCAGTAATGTAATTCAATTTTCATATTTCATATTTGCATACTATAATGCTACAGAGTGCTGCCTTATTTGATTGTACACTGATCAAAAAAATAAAGGGAACACTTAATATAACTCCAAGTAAATCAAACTTCTGTGAAATCAAACTGTCCACTTAGGAAGCAACACTGGTTGACAATCAATTTCACATGCTGTTGTGCAAATGGAATAGAAAACATATGGAAATTATTGGCAATTATCAAGACACTCTCAATAAAGGAGTGGGTCTGCAGGTGGGGATCACAGACCACATCTCAGTACCAATGCTTTCTGGCTGATGTTTTGGACACTTTGGAATGTTGGCTGTGCTTTCACACTCCTGGTAGCATGAGACGGACTCTACAACCCACATAAGTGGCTCAGGTAGTGCAGCTCATCCAGGATGGCACATCAATGCGAGCTGTGGCAAGAAGGTTTGCTGTGTCTGTCAGCATAGTGTCCAGAGGCTGGAGGCGCTACCAGGAGACAGGCCAGTACATCAGAAGACATGGAGGGGGCCATAGGCGGGCAACAACCCAGCAGCAGGACCGCTACCTCTGCCTTTGTGCAAGGAGGAACAGAAGGAGCACTGCCAGAGCCCTGCAAAATGATCTCCAGCAGGCCACAAAAGTGCATGTGTCTGCACAAACGGTTAGAAACCGACTCCATGAGAATGGTCTGAGGGCCCGACGTCCACAGATGGGGGTTGTGATCACAGCCCAACACCATGCAGGATGCTTGGCATTTGCCACAGAACACCAGGATTGGCAAATTCGCCACTGGCGCCATCTGCTGCCTGTAACATCCTTCAGCATGACCGGTCTGGCAGTGAGTCAGTAATGGTGTGGGGTGGCATTTCTTTGGAGGGCCGCACAGCCCTCCATGTGCTCGCCAGATGTAGCCTGACTGCCATTAGGTACTGAGATGAGATCCTCAGACCCCTTGTGAGACCATATGCTGGTGCGGTTGGCCCTGGGTTCCTCCAATGCCAGACATCATGTGGCTGGAGTGTGTCAGCAGTTCCTGCAAGATGAAGGCATTGAAGCTATGGACTGGCCCACCCATTCCCCAGACCTGAATCCAATTGAGCACGCACATCTGGGACATCATGTCTCGCTCCATCCACCAACATCACGTTGCACCACAGACTGTCCAGGAGTTGGCGGATGCTTTAGTCCAGGTCTGGGAGGAGATCCCTCAGGAGACCATCCGCCACCTCATCAGGAGCATGCCCAGGTGTTGTACAGTAGGGAAGTCATACAGGCATGTGGAGGCCACACATAATACTGAGCATCTTTTCGATGTTATGAGGCATTTCCACTGAAGTTGGATCAGCCTGTAATTTGATTTTCCACTTTGATTTCGAGTATCATTCCAAGTCCAGACCTCCATGGGATATTCATTTTGATTTACATTGATAATTGTTATGTTTTATTGTTTTGAACACATTCTACTATGCAATGAATAAAAATTTGCAACTGGAATATTTCATTCAGAGATATCTATGTTGTGGTATTTTAGTTTTCCCTTTATTTTTGGAGCAGTGTATATTTATATTTTACATTTTAAAAATTACAATAAGGAAAATGGGCAGATGCAAATGTTTGGACACCCTGCATGGTTAGTAAAAAACAGCAATAAAGCAACAAGGTTTACCCGTACAGGCCTCCAGACAAATGCAGGATGCAGTGGACCCATATAATTAAGATAACACAGGTGCAAAAATACCAATGAAACAACCGCTTGCAGCCTACCAATACATGGAGGGGGCGGTTACCTGGTATATTGATGCACAATAAACTTGTATGCGGCGCTGTTCACACCATGGCCCGCACAGCATCCAGGCCAGCCTAGTAGTGACACCCTTCCATTAGCTCAGGCGGGCTGGCCCAGTACTATCAAAATGCATGCCATGGGGACAGACACCGCAGTTTACAAGACCAAATGGGCCCAACTGCACCCTGAATAAAAAGTGCAAAAAACACATTTACAAAAAATGTGGAGTATTAGCTGATATTTTGGCCAAAATACGTGAGCCAGTAACCTGCGTCAAAGATCTCCACGTTTACGGGTACCTAACACTAAATACTAACACATGGTTAGTACCTAAGCACCCCCTTTTGAAAGTATCACAGCTTGTAAACTTGTAGCCAGCCAGGAGTCTTTCAATTCTTGTTTGAGATGAATGAATGGGTTAACGTGGATATAATCTGCACTGCTGAATAATTGTAGGTCAAGATGTATATCACATAAGAATGGTGGTTTATTCAACACGTTTTAAAGTCATTCCTTGGGTCAAGCCACTCATGACCAATAGACAGAAGCGTCTTACCTGGGCCAAGGAGAAAAAGAACTGGACTGTTGCTCAGTGGTCCAAGGTGTTCATATTTTAGGTTTTTGCTAATATTATTATTGTTACACCTACTACATATTGGGATAGAATCTTGGAGATGGGAATACACCTTTAACCCCTTAATGAACGCTGATACGCCTTTTAACGGCGACATTTACTTGTTCCTCACTGCCGCTTTTTAACGGTGCTGAGAAATAAGGTTTTAGCCCTCCCAGAGTCGGAAATTCTCCTGGGTCTCCGCAACCGGGGGTAGCAGAGACCTCGGAGAACACGATTCGGGTTGGTTTTTACCGACTCCAGTGTTGCGATCACCATTATTCACAGAATAACAGCGACCACAAAAAAAAGTGCGATTTCTCATTTTATTTCTCTCTCCTTTGGGGATTCCACTGTTTAGGTACATCAGGGGGTATCCAAACGTGACATTGTGCCCACCATTGATTCCAGCCAATTTTGCCTTCAAAAAGTCAAACGGCGCTCCCTCCCTTCTGTGCCTTGCCATGCACCCAAACAGTGGCTTTCCCCCACATAAGGTGTATCAGCATACTCAGGAGAAATTGCACAATAAATTTTGTGGTCCATTTTCTCCTGATACCGTTGTGAAAATAAAAAAATTTGGTTCCAAAGTAAATGTTTTGTGAAAAAAGTAAAATGTTCATTTTTTTCCTTCCACATTGCTTTAGTTCTCGTGAAGCAGCTGAAAGGTTAATAAACTTCTTGAATGTGGTTTTGCGCGCCTTGAGGGGTGCAGTTTTTAGAATGGTTTCACTTTTGGGTATTTTGTTATACTGACTCCCCAAACTCACTTGAAATGTGAGGTGGTCCCTAAAAAAATGGTTTTGTAAATTTTGTTGGAAAAATGAGGGATCGCTGGTCAACTTTTAACCCTTATAACGTCATAACTAAAATTATGTTTCCAAAATTGTGCTGATGTAAAGTTGACATGTGGGAAATGTTATTTATTAACTATTTTGTGTGATACGACTCTCTGATTTAACCCCTTTCCTACCAAGGGTGGTTTGCACGTTACCTCCCAGGCCAATTTTTACAATTCTGACCACTGTCCCTTTATGAGGTAATAACTCAGGAATGCTTCAACGGATCTAGGCAATTCTGACAATGTTTTCTCGTGACATATTGTACTTCATGTTAGTGGTAAAATTTTATTCATATAACTTGCGTTTTTTTTTTGAATAAACAAATATTTGGCGAAAATTTTGAAAATTTCGCAATTTTCCCAATTTTAATTTTTATGCACTTAAATTACAGAGATATGGCACACAAAAAACTTAATAAGTAACATTTCCCACATGTTTACTTTACATCAGCACAATTTGGGAACCAAAATTTTTTTTGTTAAGAAGTTATAAGGGTTAAAAGTTGACCAGCGATTTCTCATTTTTACAACACCATTTTAGTTTTACGGACCACATCACATTTGAAGTCACTTTGAGGGGTCTATATGATAGAAAATACCCAAAAGTGACACCATTCTAAAAACTGCACCCCTCAAGGTGCTCAAAACCAGATTCAAGCAGCTTATTAACCCTTCAGGTGCTTCACAGGAATTTTTTGAACATTTAACTTTTTTTCACAAAAAAATTACTTCAGGTTTTATTTTTTTTATTTTACCAAGGGTAACAGGAGAAATTGGACTGGAAAAGTTATTGTGCAATTTGTCCTGAGTACACCAATACCTGATATGTGGGGGGGAACCACTGTTTGGGCGTATGGAAGAGCTCGGAAGGGAAGGAGCGCCGTTTGACTTTTTCACTGCAAAATTGGCTGGAATTCAGATTGGATGCCATGTCAAGTTTGAAGAGCTCCTGATGTGCCTAAACAGAGGAAACCCCCACAAGTGACCCCATTTTGGAAACTAGACCCCCCAAGGAACTTAACTAGATATGTGGTGAGCACTTTGAACCCCCAAGGGCTTCACAGAAGTTTATAACGTACAGCCGTACAATTAAAAAATCTTATTTTTTCCACAAAAATGATCTTTTCACCCCCAATTGTTATTTTCCCAAGAGTAACAGGACCCTAAAAGTTATTGTGCAATTTGTCCTGAGTACGCTGATACCCCATATGTGGGGGTAAACCACTATTTGGGCGCATGGCAGCGCTCAGAAGGAAAGCAGCACATTTGACTTTTTTGTCTGGAATTGAGATCGGATGCCATGTCGCGTTTGGAAAACCCCTGATGTGCCAAAACAGTGGGAACCCCACAATTCTAACTCCAACCCTAAAGGTACTGTCACACTTAGCGATGTACCAGCGATCCCGACCAGCGATATGACGCGGTCAGGATCGCTGGTACATCGCTAAGTGGTCGCTAGTGAGCTGCCACATAGGCAGATCTCACTAGCGACATCGCTGGGGACGGGGATCGCTACTTACCTGTCACACCAGGCGATCCTGCGTCCTCCCGCCCGGCTCCACGCGTCGCTCGTCCTCACAGCAGGAAGCGCCACAGGAAGCTGACGACGAGAAACAGTCCTGAACGTTCTTGCGCGATCAGCGATAACCAGCGGGGGAGCCGGTCGCTGGTAAGTATCAGACACAGAGATATCGCTAGCAATATCGCTATAACGTCACTAGTTATAGCGATATTGCTAGCGATATCTCTTAGTGTGACATGCCCTTTACCCCAACACACCCCTAACCCTAGCCCTAATGGGAAAATGGAAATAATTTTTTTTTATTTTATTATTTTTCCCTAACTAAGGGGGTGATAATGGGGGGGTTTGATTTACTATTTATGGCGGGTTTTTATTTTTGGCAGCTGTCGCACGCTAAAAGACGCTTTTTATTGTAAAAATATTTTATGCATCACCACATTTTGAGAGCTATAATTTTTCCATATTTTGTCCCACCGAGTCATGTGAGGTCTTATTTTTTGCAGGACGAGTTGATGTTTTTATAGGTACCATTTTCGGGCATGTGACTTTTTTGATCACTTTTATTCCGATTTTTGGACGCAGAATGAACAAATATCAGCGTTTCATGAATTTCTTTTGGGGGGTGCGTTTACACCGTTAAGCGTGCGGTAAAATTGATAAAGCGGTTTTATTCTTCGGGTCAGTACGGTTACAGTGATACCTCATTTATGTCTTTTTTTATGTTTTGGCGCGTTTATGCAATGAAAACAATTTTATATAAAAATAATTATTTTTGCATCGCTTTATTCTGCGAGCTATAATTTTCTATTTTTTCGCTGATGACGCTGTGTGGTGGCTCGGACAAGATGACGTTTTCAGCGGTACCATGGTTATTTATATCCGTCTTTTTGATTGCGCGTTATCGCACTTTTTGTTCGGCGGTATGATGATAAAGCTTTATTTTTTGCTTCGTTTTTTATTTTTATTTTTTAAGGGGTTCAATAAAGGGGTTAACTAGTGAGACAGTTTTATAGGGCGGGTCCTTACGGATGCGGTGATACCAAATATGTGTAATTTTATTGGTTTTTTTATTTTTAAAAAATGAATTTATTAGGGAATATTTTTTTTAATTTATTTAGCGATTTTTTATAAATTATTTTTACACTTTTTTTTTTAACTTTATTACTATGTCCCAGGGGGGACATAACTGTCATGTGACAGATCGCTGATCTATCACATCACAGATCGCTGTGACAGATCAGCGATCTGTCACAGGCAGTGCTGCAGGCTTCCTCATGCCGGCGCTTTGCAGGCATGAGGAAGCCGCCTCCCTGCAGGCCCCCGAAGGTCCCTGCTGCCATTTTGGATTCGGGGACCTGCAGGGAAGTAGACCCCCGCATCAGCGATGCACATCGCGCTGCTGTGGGGGTCTCAGGGAAGCACGGAGGGGGAAGCCCCCTCCCTCCCGATGCTTCCCTAAACCCCCAGTACATTGCGATCGTGTTTGATCGCAGTGTGCTAGGGGTTAACGTGTTGGGGCGGTCCGTGACCACCCCTGACACATAGTGTCGGGTGTCAGCTGTGATAATCAGCTGACACCCGGCCGCGATCAGCTGTGCTCCCCCCCGTGAGCGCAGCTGATCGCGCTAGACGTACTATTCCGTCCTTGGGACTTAGGTCCCAGGTCACATGGATAGAATAGTACGTCTAATGTAGGAAACGGGTTAAGGATACAAAAATTAAAAGTTTGAAAATTGCTACATTTTGAAAATTTTTTGCCAAATTTCCGTTTTTTCATAAATAGACTCAAGTCATGTCGAAGAAATTGTACCACTAACATGAAGTACAATATGTCACAAAAAAACTGTCTCAGTATCAGTGCTATCCACTTAAATGTTCCAGAGCAGGTCAGGAGAGCCGACAGCGAGTGCGAGTTTTACAATGCAATTCTCGCACACGAGAAATACGACAATGTGACACCAGCCTAATAGAAATAAGTCGCCACTTCTGTATTTATCACCCAATCCTGGTTTTGCCTTACAAATACTGAGGTAAAACACTGACCAAATACTGAGCGTGTGAACCCCTCATATTCTGCTTCAGACTAAGAATTGTGATCTTTAGTATTCCACAGGGAATATATAAGGTGGCCAAAGATCGGGGAGCTGACTTTTAACTCTTCACAGTAGAGATTTTTCTGATATTTGACTGCTGTAGTTTTCCTTATGTGAGACAGCCAGGAAGAGGCAATCTGTGGTCTTCCCGTTTTTGTTTCGTCTACAGTTCCCAACCCAATGGGAATTGTGGTTCCTTAACAGCTGTTTAGGTACAGGTTGCCTAAGCCTCATGTACGGAAAGTTAAATTCACAGTGCGGTATTCAGTAAGGCCAGACAGAGGCTGCCTTCTGTTTATGAGCGCACCTCGAGCACTCACTTCCCTTCTACCTGCCTCATTACTTTTTGTGTGTGTACGGAAACTGCAGGTTCACTTCCGTCACTCATTCATTTCAACCTTTCAGTACAAGGCACTGAAAGGAGCCACTATGCCTCTAAAGCGTTATGTGCATGGACTGCTTTCATTGGAAGGTTTAAGGAAAAAACAGCTAATTTTGCTCTTAACTTTTCCCCCCTGTGTTTCATGACTGTAACAGTATAATTCAAGTTTTAACAAAACCGCTCTGTAATAAAGTAGCATTACCGTTGCCGATGTTTTAGCTACACTATTTTCACAATAACCAAACTCCAGGTCTCCCTGACTACATTTGAAAACACATGCAATTGAAACGTCACTGGCGTCGTATGTGACGGATATGTCTATATAGATAGAAAAATACAGCATGCTGTCAGCATTCACAAAAGTGTCCAGATTTATCATTTCAATGAGAACGTTCATGTTGGGATGAAGAAACCATTGTAGAGATGTCTTTTCTATTTTATCATGGTAAGGGAGAAGGAGACATCAAATGCAAAGAAGAGTGCCAATAATGTTCCTAATTGGGATTCCCCATAACACAGCAACAAGACCTGTCACTTCTGGAAAAGGCAATCTGATGATATGCTTATATCCAGGGCATCGCATATTACCTACATGTATGGACTTTCTGTACCTTTTCTCCTGGGATCTCTTGATGAACCCTAACTGCAGGAGAGAATAAATTGAGACCAGATACATCTGGATTCTTCTTAAGAGGTATTCTGTTTAACCATATGATTTTCTGATTATTCTAGTAAGTTAAGTATTGGCACCTTTTTATATGGACACGTGTTTAGTATCATACATCTTCATATGCCTTTTATGGGAGATGCATTTGGGTTTGCAGCATCTATTGTATTGAACGTCACACAGAGTTTCTCAGCTTAGTTTCTAATTGTGGATCTTTTTCCTTTTGAAATAAGGATTTTATTCACTATATCAATTTTAATGGTTATTGAATACACCTTTCCTTAGATCCTGGTCTACTAGGAGATTTATGTATCTTTTTTTCCAGTGTTATATTGCACCTCAGGGTTGTCTAAGGATTTTTTTTAGGGAGAGATGACAAACCTCAGCGGAAAGGCATGGTCACCATACTAGAGATTTCCAGGTTCCTTTCTCTATTTTTCCTGCTGACCCTTTGTCCTCTTTTATTCTAGTCTCTATAGATTAGAGAGTATATCCTGTTTCTTTACACACCTGTTTCACCCTAAGGGCTCATTCAGACGCCTGACTTTTGCGTATGAAGCTATCTATGATCTTCATGGGTAGCACTCGTACCTGTGATAGTCTATGGGGCCATTCACATGTCCGATTTTTTTTCCATGGACAGTCGTGGAGACATGTTCGATTTTGATCGAAGTGTCAGGTCAAAATTGGCAATGCAAGTCAATGAGACATAGCTGTGAGTCAAATGAGCACTGGGCAATCAGCGCTCTCATGTGCATGGCCCACATTTAGTGTTCTCAGTATTATATAAATTACCTGTACCTCAAAATCTTTTCACTGCTTGTAACATAATGTGTGCATACCCTATGCTATAAAACGTCAATTCCCCCGATATATTGAATGAAATATTTCATGAACATCAGAAGTTTAAACATAGCTTTCCAGATGGCACTTACTAATTGAAAGAGTTAATCTGATTTACAACTGGCTTCATGTAGACCCATTTTCTCTCATGTTTGCTTCTCTGAAACCTTAATGACATAGAAATGGGGGGACTAATTAGTGGTTGGTTTTCTTTACTCAAAACTATCTTGAAGGGTAGTTTTTCTTTCCTCCAATAACCATCTGGTCACTACTTAAAAAGCTATTATATCAATGTAAAGGATTAACTTTAAGAAACCCTCTGCTGACAAGACAAGAAAGAAATACATTGGGGCAGTCACCTTGTTAGTATAATGACATCTCCCATCTCAGAAAAGAGATCAGGTCATTGAATGTCTAACGGTGGACAGAGAACTGATGAGCTGCTATGTCTTACTTTAGCTGCCTCATGCCAATTATCATCATCTCACATTATGATACATTGTGTATTTTATGTGTTTCATTTTATTTCACCATACTATGGAAAAAGAATATTAAGTAATATTGTATAGGTCCTTATTTAGCATCAACTCTGTTTCTCAGTGAATGGAGGAAAAAAATACTACACATTCCAGTGACTCACTTGTATATAAAATAAGAGAATCCATTCACGTGTCTGTGACACCATATTGTTCCTCTTTGTGACTGGTTTTGTCTGGAGGCATTTTCACTTTGAGTTCACGATTATGAATCATACGAGTCACCTCCACTGCTGTGTTTGTCGTGCCAGAACTGATAGACCTTGTGATGAGCTGACTTGTTGATTCCAATATTTTGCCTGGACGTCCACCTCTCGGCCTTTGGATGGACTGACTTCATTTTGTATTCTTCCAACTGTCATCATGGCACTCACATGATGCAGTTTGGCAAATTTTGTGGCCGAGAGACCACCATGCATTACTAATCATATGCTAAATAGTTGCAAGTCATATTTATGTATGAGATAGCCAAGATGATTGTCCATAAAATGATGGAAGTCTCAAGATCAAAGCTGTAGTGGATGGTGAGATATGGAGCCTGAAAGTCAAAAGTTCAAAATACTGTTACCATTTTGCTTGTCAGTGTATCTCCAGGTCTGCTACCCAAATACGTAACCTACTTGCATATGGTATTATGCGTCGGATTCCTGCAGCTGCACAGCAGGAATCCAGAGTCATACATCCAGCAGTCTCCCATTCCTTTCCGACCGCTCAGGGACCTGCACAGCAATCTCAGCGATCCAGGCGCCCTGCTCAGACCAGCTCTCTGAGTCTGGATGTTGTTGCCACCTCTGGACCAGCAATGGTAGCGCAACCTGCTTTGCAGGAAACCATTCCAGAGTCTAAGTCCTCTTGCCGCGCTACTGGGCATGCCCACGAGACGATCTCCCAGTGGAGATCGGGGGTCACGTGCTCAGGTCCTTGTCCTGATCTGATTGGCCCATCTCAGAGGTCTGGAAGGTCCTGGAAGCACATGGCTATAAAAGGCCCGCATGGCCGCTCGCCCATGCGCTAGTATAGACTATACTTGCTATCTGTGAATGGTGACGGATGTATGATTCTGGTGACTGACTCATTTGAAACCCCTTCCCTCTGATATTACGCATGTGGATAGGGAACTAGAGAGATAGTCAGCGCCAGTCAGTGTCAAGCTATAGGCCACAGTGCATACCGCACCTCTGCACTAGCGTCCGATGGTGTCAAGCCTCACGGCACTATCGTATAGCGGCAGTAGTTACCGCCGCGCTGCAGTTAGCAGCACTTACTGGTATCCGCGGTAGCGACGCCGCACGCACGGTAGGTTAAGTCGGACACCGACCTCTGTCTTAGGCCGTGTCCTGTGACCATATACCGTGTGTGCACGCCAGCTGAGACCTGTGAAGTTAACAGGCTCGGTGTTTATGCTTTAGGGCCTCTGTGAGTTTAACAGAGTCCGCTCTGCACACCCTGGGTGACGTTTAACCCGAGTGCAGTATACCGCCATATAGTGAGTCCGCCATTACTCATGTTACACCTGCTGCACGGTGGACCCCGGGCGGCGAACGCACTTCCTATTATTTATATTTAGTGCGTTCCGCCGTCCCCAACAATTGGTTCTTATTGCACCTCGCACTCTACATTAGGCTAGTGCTCTTTTATGCTGGATTAACACATACAGTTTTTGTGGCAGCTTGAGTTGCAGTTTTTGATGCTGTTTCTTGAGCCAAACACAAGAGGAGATATAATGGAAAGAAGAATCAGTATTTTCTTTATATTTCCCTTCTTGCTGGAGCCAAAAAACTACATCTCAAACTGCATGTGTGAGCCCAGCTTTACCGGCGTAGGCTACTGCAGGTTTGGCATTGCTGAGAAGAGAGTGGAGAGGGTTTATTTGAAGATAATGTGAAGTTATTAGCTGTAGGCTAGGTGCTTCTCTCCTTGAATTAACGCTCTCTTCCTTTGTAGTCATCTGTGTTTGTTAGAAGTTGGAATTTGATATGCCTGCCTTGTGCAGCCACTTCCTGATCGTCACGCTCCTCTTATTGAATGCTAAGCACCTATTGTTATTAAACAAAGAACACAATTTTAGAATACTTTCAGAGTGCATTCACAGGATATTACTCAAAAGCAGAGTAGACAGTAGAATGTCGGATGGTGGCATATATTCTTCTCATATCTAAATGTCTCAGTACTAAAATAGCACAAAGACAAATAGAGGTAGATGTTAAAATTGGAAGTGTAAAGCATCTCACGCCTCATGTATAGTGTGTTGGTCTAGAGTAGGGCACGCTATTCCTATACTCTGGTTACCACCTTCACTATGCTTCCAGTAGTAATTAGTCCCGGAGGGTGAGCTAATTGTAAGGTGTACCCTCTCCACAAGTTTGTGCCATCTGGAGATGCCAGAGAATTGTGGCAGCTGAGGAGCCCTTACCTTGGGACATTCATGCAGCTCTGGCCTTGGGAACGTGTGACCTGACCCATCCCCTGCTTCTGCTAAAACAGATGTAGCAGAATTAAAGCAGTTTTATTTCTACATGTATGGTACTGTTATTAGATTACTTTATAAATGGAAATGTTATTTTGTCACAGTGGGTTAACATTGTTCCTTGCAGTATATAGTCCCCTCCCCTCTGTACCAGTCTGTCATTGTAAATTTGTTTACTGTTAACGATATCTATAACTTTGTATGTAACACCCCTTCTCATGTACAGCACCATGGAATTAATGGTGCTATATAAATAAATAATAATAATAAATAATAATAGTGCTATGTTTTTAGCTATGGTGCGGCACTGCTTCTGACACATTACCCAGTATATTGTGTATAGACTATACAATATATTACATTATCGGTCCGTTTACACCTACCGATTGGTGGCATTAAGGCTGCTTTTACACTTGCCGTGTTTTTGCAGGTCGTTTTTGCGACCCCAATAGATTTCTATGGGGCAGCAAAAATGGCCAGCAAAAATACATCGGAGCGCCGTGTCCCGTATGACCGTAGATCCGTATACACGGCCATGAAAAAATATCGAGCTTGCTCGATATTTTTCATGGCTCACGGACACGGCCTCCATTTAAATCAATGGTACCACAAAAACAACGGCATCTTTTTTTTTTTTTGCAGTACACGGTATTTGAGGATCGCCGTTTTTTTCTCTGCAATTTGTTACAACAGGGAAAAACGGCAACCCGAGAAGGTTTTTTGCGGCCCGTTTTTGTGTGAGACTGCAAAAATCACGGCAATACGACCTGCAAAAACGGCCCATAAAACAGGCCACAAACACCCGGCATGTGTAAAAGTAGCCAAACGCACATTTTTCTAATTTGGCGAGTAATTGGCAGGCTGTTTAGATCACATGATTATCGTGAAACGTGTGTCCAAAATAGTAGTGAAGTATAAATGGACCTTTAAACCCTTACATGTTTGATGGGTTTCGTTGGCACTGCCTAGGTTTGTTAATTAGGGAACTGTATGAAAATGTTTTTTTGGCCAATGTAAAACACTGCTGTTTGGGCACCATAATGTATGGCACTTCTAATTTAGCACTGACAGGACATGATATAAGGTGTGAGACCCCACTGAGGATCACCCAATGTAAGGTTTGCTCTGTGTGTATGGTAATTACCTGATAACCCACTTTCTCTCATTGTTGGTTCAGCTGCTTGCAGTTTATAGCCATTCTGTTCTTGCGTTAATGATACTCTATGGCGTTCAATTCTACACCACAGTACATGCTTGGACACCATTCTAGGACTTTGCACAGGTTTCATGTTGTATCAAGATCTAATACAGAACCTATAGCCATCTATATGTCTGATTTTACAGAGACAAATGGAGATTTTTTTCGATTGGCTTCATACAATGCCATATGAAGGCACCATAGAGTGACACATGGTGTATTTACCGAACAAACTGAAAATAATCACAATTGTAATTGAAACATTTTTTAGAACATTATATCTTCTTCTCAACGTTCCTGCAATAATCGGTATTTTTCACCATATAGATTGGATTTGTCAAATTATATGGTTCTAATGCTTTATTCACACATCCGTGTTTGTCGTGCATGTACTGAAATTTCTTTCACCAACTCATCATTCTGTGGGTGTTTTTATGTGTCCTTTACTTTTGCTTCTTGATGGTCTGCATATACCAGTTATGTCCATATTGCAAACAGAACTCTCCCAATCAAGTGAATGGGTCAGTGAAAAAATGAACATAACACTTATGAATCCATCTGTTTTAGCTCGCTTGTCATTGGGAAAAACTCCATCAGGTTGTTTTTTTTCAATTTTGTATATGAGAATGGATGACAAATGGATGGTAAAAATGGATGCTCCTACAAAAAACGGATGCAAAGTGCATTCCCTGATAAAATAAAATCACTGAAGTTAGAATTCGGCCTACCATGGCCTGTATTAAATTGTCCCCATAAACATTAGACTATTGATAGATACCACTAAATTAGACAAGATCTCTAAAAAGGAAACCAGTGCTGTGTGATGGACATATCCATACTCACTACGCTATCTATCGGCCATTTAACATGTGCTTGACCTTGACGCTCTTTGCTGTTAGAGTTGTGTATTTATAGTTGTCCCATACAAAAATAAGAAAACAATTGAGATATTATTACGCTTCAAGATACTACAACTAAAAATGAAAAGGGGAAGCAAAAAACTGGCTCTGAAATCAGCCAAACAGGAATTACAAGTAGGCAAACACAAGTCAGGTATTATATTACTGCCAGTTCAGTACCAAGAAAATAGAAGAACTGATTACATAGTAAGAGTGTATGATCAACGGATTACTTCACCGTGTCACATTGGTGGCAGGCAATCTGACCTCACTGCGGGAATATGCCCCCGATAATGCCCTAATGGCAGCAGCCCTGACCTCCAGTCTGTGCTACGTTTCCATATGTGGGGATTGTGGAAATGTACATTGTTATACAATTACTGTGCGTACTATGGCGCTATTGCGCACGATTCTCGCATGTGTCTCTCACATGAAAACCTGGCACTGCCGCCGGCACTGGGACCGGAGCGTGCAGCTACATGTATTTCTATGCAGCCGCATGCTCCGGTCCCAGTGCCGGTGGCATTGCCAGGTTTTCATGTGAGAGACACATGTGAGAATCATGCCAGTCTCTCACAAGTGAGTATGAGCCCTTACTGCAAATGCAGCAGCCCCAGGCCAGAGGAGACCGCAATCTCTGTCCAACCCTATCTCCTACGGTGTGGTTTCATCAGCCGGCATGCCCGCTTCTCGACTAGATCAGCACCATTATATTGTAGCCCAGTGCTCTCTGGCAAGTCTCTCGCAAGTGAGTATGAGCCCTAATTGTCACGCTTTGACGCTCACACACCAGTAAATGAAAAGTTATTTCAAGGATTTTTTTTAACACTATGTAATGTCATATGCTAATAAATAGATTTTTTAACATAAATTCCAAACATTTAAAACAAATTTTAGGACACATTTCCCATCTCATATCTTAAGGCCACACAAAACAATTGGCATGTACTATAAATCAGGATTATTTGACTTCACTTAGCATAGAATCACTATCATTCAATCTGTGCAGTTTGTTAGCGTTGGTTATAGCGTTATTGCCGGAACTCTGCATATTCATCTTCATAAATCTCTCTAAGGGGGTGAGCCATTATTCGGCACGCATTAGTGACCCTAGGTGGTTAATAAATAAATCTATTCTCCCTGCTCCGCCTGGGATAACACCCTGTATCGGAGCCAGTTAATTATAGCAGAGAGTGAGGTGTGTTAGCTTTGGCCCTGTCCTCGCTGTCACTGTGTGCACTGAGGAAACGTATTGTTTACTGGTATTATTTTGGGTGGATTTCCTATTAGTGAGCAGGTGCAACAATTTCATAGTGCATTCAGCAAATAAAATAAGTAAAGCAGCCTCTATTGAATGACACAATGCACCTCCCTATTTACAGATGATTTGCTCTACTTACTGATTTCCTAGTGATTGTCAGTGAGTTTGGTTCCAGAAGATTGTCGGAGGGGGATGGGGTTATTTTTAGAGATTGATCTGATGGTTGACTTTGTAGGAGGAAGTTATACGATTTCTTTCCATCATGACCTGAAGGTTTTATACAACATGATTAGATATGACTCCTAGATTCCACAAAAAATGGTTCTCTCTCTGCTGGTCAAAAAATCTTTGTGTGTGGCCAACTAGAGTCCCAAATTTGCAAAGGGCTGCTAACTACTTGTCACGTTGCATTGTATACTTGGTGCTCTAAATGCAAGACCTGACAATGAAAAGGTACACCACCTAGTGGCCGTGCCTGTACTACTCCTGTCTTACATAATATCCACCTACGCTCTTTATACAGTGGAAGGATTTTAAGAAAATTCTGTATAGTTAATGGCTAACACATTTTCTCAAAGCTGAATTCTTATTGAAGACTCTAGGAAAACCACAAACGTTTGTCATACCGCTCCCCCCTAGACTCCCATCTGTGTATCACTTAGGGCACATTCAACCTTCGGCGATTTGTCTGCTTTGCAAAAAAAAAGCAATTCGATTTTCATCCATGTTTTGGATCCCATTTTCATGTGTTTCTGTTTGTCAGTTTTGACTATCGGTGATTTTCCAATATGAAAACCTATATTAATAAACTGCAAAGCTTCTCCTGTTCATTGCAATGTTATTCATGGGCAGCACACAGAATGACGCCACCCATGTGAGGTCAGTGATTTTTCACAGACCCATTGACTTGTATGGGTAATATTGATCAGTGGCTCAAATCTAAAACAATCATTTCCATGATTTTTTTAAGACATGCGGTGCGCAAAAAAAATGCATGTGAACAGCTTCATAGATTATAATGGGTACATATTTTATGTGTGAAGAACACAGTTACACCAGGTAAGACTGTGCACATGGCCACGTTTTCCAGCTTCGGCAACATACTGGTGGTCGTTTCCCTGAGGCAGCTTTGCCGCCGGCTTTCACTCTATACTGCTACTTGTAGAATGAGCATGTCACTTTTTTTAACCGCTTCAGAGTTTCCGAACCATGACCCATTGAAAAGAAGTGACATAGGATGGAACGAGTGCACAGCAATGTGGTTTTGACATTGCTGTGCATTATGTTCATTTCATGGGGTGCTTTTTTAGGTAGATTCTGGCTTGAAATCCTGAGGAAGAAGATGCCATGTGCAAGCACCATAATTTTGGTGCTAAGGAACCACTGTACTTCCGTGTGCAAAAAAACACCCATGTTACACATGTCTGAAAATGGTCTAACTCCAGAGGTGGAGGATTTTTTCAGCCAGAATGTCAGTCACTGGAGCTGTATGGTGCCATTGCCTCTAGGGGAAAATATCGGAATAGGAATCTAAAAGAAAATATCTCTGCCTTCCCATGATATCTGAGGCATGAAGAGGTACAGGCTGCAAATGTTAACAGATTACATACTATGAGGAAGAAAACCTTTGGAATTTAATATTTTCAATTGCCCGTGATGCAAAGGTACCAGGCTAAAATTTTCTGTGCCATCGTATGAAACATGCTAAGTACCATATTACAGGTTACTACATCTGTACATTGCGGTTTTCTAGACTTTTCTGAGTACTGTTATAAATCCATAGAACATTAACCCCTTTACCCCCAAGGGTGGTTTGCACGTTCATGACCAGGCCAATTTTTACAATTCTGACCACTGTCCCTTTATGAGGTTTTAACTCTGAAACGCTTCCATGGATCCCAGTGATTCTGACACTGTTTTCTTGTGAAATATTGTACTCATGTTAGTGGTAAAATTTAATTCAAATAACTTGCATTTATTTGTGAAAGAAACAGAAATTTGGCAAAAATTTCGCAATATTCCAACTTTGAATTTTTATGCCCTTAAATCACAGAGATATGGCACCCAAAAAACTTAATAAGTAACATTTCACATATGTTTACTTTACATCAGCACGATTTTGGAACCAAAATTTTTTTTTGTTAGGAAGTTATAAGGGTTAAAAGTTGACCAGCGATTTCTCCTTTTTGCAACACCATTTTATTTTTACGGACCACATCACATTTCAAGTTACTTTGAGGGGTCTATATGATAGAAATTTCCCAAAAGTGACACCATTCTAAAAACTGCACCCCTCAAGGTGCTCAAAACCACATTCAAGAAGTTTATTAACCCTTCAGGTGCGTCACAGGAATTTTTTGAATGTTTAAAAAAAATTGAACATTTAGCTTTTTTTCACAAAAAAATTACTTCAGGTCCAATTTTTTTTATTTTACCAAGGGTAACAGGAGAAATTGGACTGCAAAAGCTATTGTGAAATTTCTCCTGAGTACAGTGATACCTGATATGTGGGGGGGGGGACCACTGTTTCGGCGCATGGCAGAGCTCAGAAGGGAAGGAGCGCCGTTTGACTTTTTCAATGCAAAATTGGCTGGAATTCAGATTGGACGCCATGTCACGTTTGGAGAGCCCCTGATATGCCTAACAGTGGATACCCCCCACAAGTGACCCCATTTTGGAAACTAGACCCCCCAAGGAACTTATTTAGATATGTGGTGAGAACTTTGAACCCCCAAGGGCTTCACAGAAGTTTATAACGTACAGCTGTACAATTAAAAAAATCATATTTTTTCCACAAAAATGATCTTTTCACCCCCAATTTTTATTTTTCCAAGGGTAACAGGACCCTAAAAGTTATTGTGCAATTTGTCCTGAGTATGCTGGTACCCCATATGTGGGAGAAAACTACTGTATGGGCACACGTCGGGGCTCGGAAGAGAAGTAGTGACGTTTTGGAATGCAGACTTTGATGGAATGGTCTGCAGGTGTCATGTTGCGTTTGGAGAGCCTCTGATGTGCCTAAACTGTTGAAACTCCCCACAAGTGACCCTATTTTGGAAACTAGACCCCCCACGGAACTTATATAGATATGTGGTGAGCACTTTGAACCCCTAAGTGCTTCACAGAAGTTTATAATGCCCAGGCGTGAAAATAAAAAAAAATCATATTTTTTTCCACAAAAATGATATTTTTGCCCCCAATTTTTTATTTTCCTAAGGGTAACAGGAGAAATTTGACCCCAAAAGTGGTTTTGCAATTTGTCCTGATACCCCATATGTGGGGTTAAAACAAAGTTTGGGCGCATGGCAGAGCTTGGAAGGGAAGGAGCACCGTTTGACTTTTTCAACGCAGAATTGGCTGGAAATGAGATCAGACGCCATGTTGCGTTTGGAGAGCACCTGATGTGCCCAAACAGTGGAGACCCCCCAATTCTAGCTCCAACCCTAACCCCAACACACCCCTAACCCTAATCTCAGCCCTAACCCTAATGGGAAAATGGAAATAAATACTTTTTTTAATTTTATTATTTTTTCCTAACTAAGGAGGTGATAAAGGGGGGGTTGATTTCCTATTTATGGTGGGTTTTTATATTTGGCAGCTGTCACACGCTAAAAGACGCTTTATATTGTGAAAATAGTTTTTGCATCACCACATTTTGAGAGCTATAATTTTTCCATATTTTGACCCACCGAGTCATGTGAAGTCTTATTTTTTGCGGGACGAGTTGACGTTTTTATTGGTACCATTTTTGGGCACGTGACTTTTTTTGATCGCTTTTTATTCCAATTTTTGGGATGCAGAAAGAACAAAAACCAGCATTTCAAGAATTTCTTTTGGGGGGGTGCGTTTACACCGTTCCGCGTGCGGTAAAATTGAGAAGGCGGTTTTATTCTTCGGGTCAGTATGATTACAGCGATACCTCATTTTTGTTGTTTTTTTATGTTTTGGCGCTTTTATGCAATGAAAGCAATTTTATATAAAAAATAATTATTTTTGCATCGCTTTATTCTGCGAGCTATAACTTTTTTATTTTTTTGTGGATGATGCTGTGTGGCATCTCATTTTTTGTGGGACAAGATCACGATTTCAGTGGTACCATGGTTATTTATATCCATCTTATTGATCGCGTGTTATTGCACTTTTTGTTCGGTGGTATGAAAATAAAGCATTATTTTTTGCTTTGTTTTTTATTTTTATTTTTTAAGGGGTTCACTAAAGGGGTTAACTAATAGGACAGTTTTATAGGGCGGGTAATTACGGACGCGGCAATACTAAATATGTGTACTTTTATTGTTTTGTTTTGTTTTATTTCCAAAAAATGTATTTATTAGGGAATATGTTTTTTTTTAATTTACAGTATTTAGCGATTTTTTTATAAATTATTTTTACACTTTTTTTTATTTTTTTAACTTTATTATTCTACCCCAGGGGGGACATCACTGTCATGTGACAGATCGCTGATCTGTCACATCACAGATCGCTGTGACAGATCAGCGATCTGTCACAGGCAGTGCTGAAGGCTTCCTCATGCCGGCGCTTGCAGGAATCCAGTCCGTGACCCTGAGTGTCCATGTAAAATAGGTGGAATAAAGCTGAATAAAGTTTATAGGTAGATAATTTGTGACACCACCTGTGGTACTCAGCAATGAAGGTGTTAAGCCGACGCTGCGGTGCAGAACCTCTAGGACAGATGGTATAAGGCAGCAAAGATGGAATAGGTCTCCACAGGTAGAGCTGTGGTCCCAGGGCAGTAGTAGTAGGTGTTGAGGTAGATGGTGTAGTGTTAGGCACAGAGATGTAGCAGTGCTGAGTAGGTTGGCGCAGGAAGAAGGCATCGACACAGCTGAGTGCAGTTCCAATTCTTTTACTCACGTTTCTATCACAGACAGGTGCCCGCTTCAGTGCCGTTATCTCCAGGTCAGGGACTCAGCCTACTCCCAGGCAGATGGAATTAACCCTTCCAGCACTCCCTCTAGTGTGCCTGTTCTGAATGTCTCCTTTCTAGCGCTAATCTGAAGTACTTGTAGTTCTGAATTACTCTCAAGTTCCTCCTTCTTGATGTTACTTATAACTCCACTCGTATGACGGGCAGCTGTAGCCTGCTTCGGGGACTCCATACAATCATGTCCCGGCTCACACACGTTGCTGCTGTGTCTTCGAGTCTTAGGTGGGAATAAAGTGGTCACAACTACTATTCCTCAGGTTTCTGCTGTAGTATCATTAGTATCACACACAGCCTCGGATACCGGCGCCCGGCCTTGGCGCATTAAACTTAGGAAAGGGCTCTGCACTAGCCCCAATCCCCAGTGCCTCTCCTACTCACGTTACGTTATTATCTATCTTCCTTCTGAACAACAGATCCTTCTTTCTTCCTTTTTCCTTGCTAACAGCTCCAGCTTACAGGAGGCTGCTGCATCTACGTCCTTTCCCTCCTTCCCCCGTAGGGGAGTCTCTTTCTCCCCCTCTATGGGGATTCCGACTGCAGAGAAGTCTTCTCCCTGCTTCCCCCTGTGGGGAACTGACCTAACTTCCTGTCAGCTTTCCCCTCTAGTGTTTCTATGCTCCACCCAGCACCCTTCATGAACAAAAGCAGATGCCATAAAGGGTGCTCTGCTGTTCTAAGGTGTCTGTGCTGGATGTAGGTGCTGGAGTCAGGTCAGGTGTTACCATGGGGAGTGGGATACTACGCCTCAGGAGGAGGTGCAGTACCTCTGTGGTGACTGAACCCTCAGGGGCGCCACATACCCCCCGTTAACCACAGCACGTCCGCGGGCTGTAAACAATGAGAAAACAAGATGTTACTGAAACATACAGAATACTGTTTTTTTTAAATTAACAGTATAGAACAGCTTCTCTTAAGGAGAGGACTATTGCTTGAATGTTGCATAACATTTTGGTAACAATAACCTATGTCCTAATACTATCTTATATTATGTCCTAAGTGCTACCTAATTCTTGACACATTGTAAAGTGCTACTGGGGCAACCACTTTCGCCTATCAGGTTCGCCACCAGGTCTGGACATTCTTAGTCCCTGTAACAATACCCTTCTTTGTTTCTTCCTACAAAAAGGCACTTCAACCATTTTATTCGACACTATAATTCTATCTTATATAATAATACACATATATCAAAACATTCCTATTTTATCTATAAGACATTATCAATAAAGTGCTTTTCTCTAAACTCTTTAGTGACAACCGCCAAACTAAGGTTCGCCACTGCTATAAAACATACTTAATTGCGAATTAACCATTCTTATCTATACATATACATCTATCAAAAAGTGCTTATGTTTCTTTTGTCCTACAGTTAAAGGTATTTGTTATGAAAAAGTTATCAAAACGTTATCAAAATCCTATTCTTATAAAACATTCTATTCTTAGCATATATTACAATTATAATAACACTTTTATTTGTACATATACTGCAATGATCACTGAAAAATGACAGATATTTGTTGTGAATTCTCTTGATCTGACTTCTGAGTTGGAGCTCCCGCTGGTGGTTACTGCGGGTAGTGGAGCTGGCCGGGTTGACAGAAGTCTGCCACCTGACGATGATGGTTGGAAGTCAGGGGTTACTATCTGGGAGGATATAAGTGAGCAGGCTTCCCTCAGATGCTGCTGGTGATTGTTTTTTCCTGTGCATTTTGAGGTCTGCTGTCTCCTGCCTGATCCTGCATTTTTCAGTTAAGTTGTTCATTTGCTAATCCTTTGCATCTGATCTGGCTTTGCCTCTTTCTGCTTTGCTGTGAGGGTTCAGTGTGCTCCCTGCTGGGGCAGTGCTGGACCCCGCTCCATATGTTACAGCTTGTGTCAGTTTGTTCAGTCACCTGTTATATTAGTCTCTTTTGCTTTGCTGCCAGTTCACACCAGAATGCTGATATAGTGGGAGAGAGGTCGTGAGACCTCATTGTTTTTGTACATCAGACGTGTTGGATTTTTTAGGGTTTTTGCGAGATTGGAGACAGTGTCTTTCCTTTCCTATCCTATCTAGACAGTTTAGGCCCCATCATTTACTCAGTCTATTTTCTGCCTGTGGTTGTGCCTCATCTTGTCTCACCGACAATATATATATGGGGGCTATCTATTTCTTTGGGGTTCTACTCCGGGGCCGTTTAGATTTCACCTTTCTTGCTTTAGGATTAATCAGTTCTCCGGCTGTGCCGAGGCGTCTAGGGCATTGTAGGTACGCCCCACGGCTACTGCTAGTTGTGATGTTAGGATTAGGGGTCTGCAATCCGCTAAGTTTCCAACCTTTCTGGTTTCCTGGTGGCCTAGCCTATTCCTGCCATTCTCCTCGGTGATCTATTCATAACAGAATCACCAGCCAAAACTGTAGACTCTAGGGTACTCCAAAGAAGGAAAGAATTGTGAAAAATAAAAGTGTCCGAATTTTTTTATATATTTTTTCCTCTTTTTCTCTGGGGCCGTAGGAGGATTTTTTTCCTTAATGGAGACTAAGCAATTGTCCGATCGTGTTGAGCAGCTCGCTGCTGAAGTGCGGGGAATTTCTGCCTATCTCGCTCAATCATCTGCTGTAGAACCAAAGATCCCTACTCCTGATGTGTTTTCTGGGGATTGGTCTAAATTTTTGAATTTTAAGAATAATTGTAAACTATTTTTCGCTTTGAAACCTAATTCATTGGGGAGCTCGGTGCAGCAGGTTAAAGTTGTCATCTCCCTGCTGCGCGGCGATCCCCAGGACTGGGCTTTTTCTCTGACACCTGGAGATCCTATTCTGGCTAATGTGGATGCGTTTTTTCAAGTTGGGATTGTTGTATGGTGAACCTAATGCTATTGATCAAGCTGAGAAAACCTTATTGGCATTGAACCAAGGTCAGGATTCTGCAGTTATATTGTCAAAAATTCCAAAAGTGGGCGGTCCTTACTAAATGGAATGATGATGCACTAGCAGCTCTCTTTCAGAAAGGTTTTGCAGAAACTGTAAAAGATGTTATGGTGGGATTTCCTGTCCCCTCTTGTCTTAACGATTCTATGTCATTAGCCATTCAAATTGATCGAAGTTTACGTGTACATATAACTACGCGAGAGGCGGTGCTGCCTTTTGAATAAACTTCTGAACCATGCAATGTGATAGGGTTTTGTCTAGGGCGCAACGTCAAGAGTTTAGAAGGCTTAATAAGTTGTGCTTCTTTTGTGGGGACGCATCTCATACCATTTCTGTCTGCCCTAAGCGACAAAAATGTTTTGCTCACTCATTTGCGGTGGGCAGTGTACAGCCTAAGTTCTAAATAAACCCCAGTTTTGGACACAGGTGATAATGCCGGTCTCCCCGGACCACCAAGAGAATTGTAAATTTTTGGTGTCGCACAATTTACATGATATTATTGTACTGGGTTTTCCTTGGTTGCAAACCCATAATCCTGTTTTGGATTGGAAATCTGTGTCTGTGGTGAGTTGGGGTTGTCACGTTGTTCTTAGTGACACTCCTGTTTTCTCCACCTCTTCCCAGTCTCATGATGTTCTTGACTATTTGGCTGATTTTTCAGATTTATTTAGTGAGAGTAAGTCCGCGTCTTTGCCTCCTCATAGTAGTTATGACTGTGCAATTGAGTTAATGCCTTGTTGTAAATTTCCCAAGGGTCGGCTTTTCAACTTATCTGTACCTGAACATGATGCTATGTGATCTTATATCAAGGAGTCATTGGAGAAGGGTCATATCAGACCATCCTCTTCACCTTTAGGTGCTATTTTTTTTTGTTGTTGCCAAAAAAGATGGCTCACTTTTCGGACTATAAGACGCACCGGACCATAAGACGCACCCCAATTTTCAGTAGGAAAATAGGGAAAAAAAAAATAATGTGTCAAATGGGGGTCCGTCTTACAGTCTGAATTCAGCTTACCTGGGAAGGGATCTGGCACAGGTGGAAAAGTAGTCACAAGGGTCATTCAGTGGTCCAGGCTCGTGCGGTGGCGGCTCTGTGCTGGGGCAGGTTGGTTGTGCTGGGGCAGCTGCGCTGGGGTAGGGGCAGCTGCGCTGAGGCAGGGGAAGCTGTGCTGGGGCAGGGGCAGCAGTGCTGGGGCTGGGGCAGCAGTGCTGGGGCAGGGGCAGCTGTGCTGGGGCAGGGGCAGCAGTGCTGGGGCTGGGGCAGCTGTGCTGAGGCAGGGGCAGCTGTGCTGAGGCAGGGGCAGCTGTGCTGGGGCAGCAGTGCTGGGGCTGGGGCAGCAGTGCTGGGGCAGGGGCAGCTGTGCTGGGGGCAGGGGCAGCAGTGCTGGGGCAGGGGCAGCAGTGCTGGGGCAGCTGTGCTGAGGCAGGGGCAGCTGTGCTGGGGCAGGGGTAGCTGTGCTGGGGCAAGGGCAGCTGTGCTGGGGCAGGGGCAGCAGTGCTGGGGCAGGGGCAGGTGGGCTCTGCGGTGCGGTGGTGGCAGCGGGCTGTGCTCCGGTGCAGGGGCGGCGGCTCCGCCAGCATTTCTTCGCAGCCCGGAGGCCCCCGTACTTCCCTTGCTGGCCGCCGCCATGTTGCGGTGGCCTCCGGGAGCATGGACGCCGGAAAGATGGCCGCCGGTCCGGGGACGGCACATGCGCGAGATCAGATCTCGTCCCGAATCTCCGCACCGCAGAGCCCCGCCCGCTGCCACCAGAGACCAGAGTAGTACCGTGTATTGCGACCATAAGACGCACCCCCCCACTTTCCCCCAAAATTTTTGGGGAAAAAAGTGCGTCTTATGGTCGGAAAAATACGGTACTATTGTTCCCTTAACAAAATCACTGTTAAATACCAGTACCCGTTACCCCTGATTTCTGATTTATTTTCCAGAGTTAAAAGTGCTTGTTGATTTACTAAACCTGACCTCAGAAAAATCAGCCAAATAGTCAGGAACGTCTTGAGACTGAGGAGAGGTGGAGAAAACAGGAGTGTCACCAAGAACACATTGACAACCCCAACTCACCAAAGACAGAGTTTTCCAATCTAAAACAGGATTATGGGCTTGCAACCAAGGAAAACTCAGTAAAATAGTATCATGTAAATTGCGCAACACCAAATATTTACAATTCTCTTGATGGTCCGGGGCGACCCACATTAGCATCTGGGTCCAAAACTGGGGTTTATTCTCCGCCAAAGGGATAGCATCAATCCCCCTCAAGGGAATAGGGATTGTCAGGGGTACCATGGGGAAATCGCAATGCTTGGCAAAGTCAAGATCCATCAGATTCAAAGCTGCTCCTGAATCAACAAAGGCCTTAGCAGAAAAAGTAGACAAGGAGCAGAACAAGGTAACTGCCAACAGGAACTTAGGCTGTACACTGTCCACCGCAAATGAGTGAGCAAAACATTTTTCTCGTTTAGGGCAGACAGAAATAACAAGAGAGGTGTCCCCACAATAGAAGCATAACTTATTACGCCTTCTGAACTCTTGACATTGCGTCCTAGACAAAACCCTATCACATTGCATGGGTTCAGAAGTTTGTTCAAAAGGCAACACCGCCTCTCGCGTATTTTTACGTTCACGTAAACGTCGATCAATTTGAATGGCTAATGACATGGAGTCGTTAAGACCAGAAGGGACCGGAAATCCCACCATAACATATTTTACGGTTTCTGCTAGACCTTTCCAAAAGAGAGCTGCTAGGGCATCATCATTCCATTTAGTAAGAACCGCCCACTTTTGGGACTTCTGGCAGTATAACTCCGCAGCATCCTGACCATAGTTCAATGCCAATAAGGTTTTTTCAAAGCTGTTTTCTTAAGCTGCAATCTTATTGTGGATGTAAGGGTACTTCTTTAGATCCAAAGGTGTAAGCTGTCTTAGATAAGGCGAGGTACACACTGGTGTTCACCGTTCTATTTTTATGTTGCATTACAGAAAAAGAAAAAACAACTTCTACAAAAAAGTATCCGTCAAATGATGGATACAAACAGTGCCAGAGAGTTCTGGTTGCTATAACAGGGGCAGCTATTTGGTTTCTGTTCATGAAGTTTTCTTTTTATTGGAAAAAAATACATTCTGTGTTTTTTCTTCCACCAAAAATGCTGGAACTTGTGACGGAGGAGCTAACGCAAGTATGAAACTAGTCTATACAGGTTCCCTGGTTTAACATAAAAATGCTGGATTAGTCCCTTTCTAATGTCTTCTCTGTTCAGTTTCTGTACATACAGTGGGTATGGAAAGAGTTCAGACCCCTTTAAATTTTTCACTCTTTGTTTCATTGCAGCCATTTGGTAAATTCAAAAAAGTTCATTTTTTCTCATTAATGTACACTCTGCGCCCCATCTTGAGTGAAAAAAAAACCCAGAAATGTAAAAATATTTGCAAATTTATTAAAAAAGTAACCACTGAAATATTACATGGTCATAAGTATTCAAACCCCTTGCTCAGACACTCATATTTATGTCACATGCTGTCCATTTCCTTGTGATCCTCCTTGAGATGATTCTACTCCTTCATTGGAGTCCAGCTGTGTTTAATTGAACTGATAGGACTTGATTTGTAAAGGCACACACCTGTCTATATAGCACCTCACAGCTCATAGTGCATGTTAGACCAAATGAGAATCATGAGGTCAAAGGAACTGGCCAAGGAGCTCAGAGACAGAATTGTGGCAAGGCACAGATCTGGCCAAGGTTACAATAGAATTTCTGCAGTACTCAAGGTTCCTAAGAGCACAGTGGACTCCATAATCCTTAAATGGAAGAAGTTTGTGACTACCAGAAGTCTTCCTAGACCTGGCCGTCCAGCCAAACTGAGCAATCGTGGGAGAAGATCCTTGACGAGAGAGGTAAAGAAGAACCCCAAGATCACTGTGGCTGAGCTCCACAGATGCAGTAGGGAGATGAGAGAAAGTTCCACAAAATCAACTATAACTGCAGCCCTCCTCCAGTCGGGCCTTTATGGCAGAGTGGCCTGACGAAAGCCTCAGTGCAAGACATATGAAAGCCCACATAGTTTTTACTGAAAAAAAAAACAAATGATGGACTCCCAGACTATGAGAAATAAGAGTCTCTGGTCTGATGAGACGAAGATAGAACTTTTTGGTGATAATTTTAAGCAGTATATGTGGAGAAAACCAGGCACTGCTCATCATCACCTGTCCAATACAATCCCAACAGTGAAACATGGTGGTGGCAGCATCATGCTATGGGGGTGTTTTTCAGCTGCAGGCACAGGACAACTTGTGGCAATTGAAGGAAACATGAATGTGGCCAAGTACAGAGATATCCTGGATGAAAACCTCTTCCAGAGTGCTCTGGACCTCAGACTTGACCAAAGGTTCACCTTCCAACAAGAAAATGACCCTAAGCACACAACTACAATAACAAAGGAGTGGCTTCAGAGCAACTCTGTGACCATTCTTGACTGGCCCAGCCAGAGCCCTGACCTAAACCCAATTGAGCATCTCTGGAGAGACCTGAAAATGGCTGTCCACCATCGCTCACCATCCAACCTGATGGACTGGAGAGGATCTGCAAGGCAGAATGGCAGAGGATCCCCAAATCCAGGTGTGAAAAGCTTGTTGCTTCATTCCCAAGAAAACTCATGGCTGTACTAGCTCAAAAGGGTGCTTCTACTAAATACTGAGCAAGGTCTGAATACTTTTGACCATGTGATATTTTCTTTTTTAATAAATTTTCAAAAATTTCTACATTTCTGTTTTTTTCAGTCAAGATGGGGTGCAGAGTGTACATTAACCCCTTAACCCCCAAGGGTGGTTTGCACGTTCATGACCGGGCCAATTTTTACAATTCTGACCACTGATCCTTTATGAGGTAATAACTCTGGAACGCTTCCATGGATCCTGGTGATTCTGACATTGTTTTCTCGTGACATATTGTACTTCATGCTAGTGGTAAAATTTCATTCATATAACTTGCGTTTATTTGTGAAAAAAATGGAAATTTGGCGAAAATTTTGAAAATTTTGCAATTTTCCAACTTTGAATTTTTATGCCCTTAAATCACAGAGATACGGCACAAAAAACTTAATAAGTAACATTTTCCACATGTTTACTTTACATCAGCACAATTTTGGAACCCAAATTTTTTTTCTTAGGAAGTTATAAGGGTTAAAAGTTGACCAGCGATTTCTCATTTTTGCAACACCATTTTATTTTTACAAACCACATCACATTTGAAGCCACTTTGAGGGGTCTATGTGATAGAAAATACCCAAAAGTGACACCATTCTAAAAACTGCACCCCTTAAGGTGCTCAAAACCACATTCAAGAAGTTTATTAATCCTTCAGGTGCTTCACAAGAATTTTTTGAATATTTAAAAAAAAAATGAACATTTAACTTTTTTTCACAAAAAAAATTCTTCAGGTTCAATTTGTTTTATTTTACCAAGGGTAACAGGAGAAGTTGGACTGCAAAAGTTATTGTGCAGTTTGTCCTGAGTACGCTGAGACCTGATATGTGGGGGGAACCACTGTTTCGGCGCATGGCAGAGCTCAGAAGGGAAGGAGCGCCATTTGACTTTTTCAATGCAAAATTGGCTGGAATTCAGATCGGACGCCATGTCACGTTTGGAGAGCCCCTGATGTACCTAAACTATTGAAACTCCCCACAAGTGACCCCATTTTGGAAACTAGACACCCCATGGAACTTATTTAGATATGTGGTGAGAACTTTGAACCCCCAAGGGCTTCACAGAAGTTTATAACGTACAGCCGTACAATTAAAAAATCATATTTTTTCCACAAAAATTATCTTTTCACCCTCAATTCTTATTTTTCCAAGGGTAATAGGACCATAAAAGTTATTGTGCAATTTGTCCTGAGTATGCTGATACCCCATATGTGGGTGTAAACGACTATTTGGGCGCATGGCAGAGCTCGGAAGGGAAGCAGCGCCATTTGACGTTTTTGGCTGGAATTGAGATCGGACACCATGTTGCGTTTGGAAAGCCCCTGATGTATCAAAACAGTGAAACCCCCCCACAAATTACACCATTTTGGAAACTAGACCCCCCCAAGGAACTTATCTAGATGTGTGGTGAGCCCCCAGTGCTTCACAGAAGCTTTTAACGCCCGGGCGTGAAAATAAAAAAATCGTATTTTTATTTTTTCCACAAACATGATCTTTTAGTCACCAATTTTTTTATTTTCCCAAGGGTACCAGGAGAAATTGGACCCCAAAAGTTGTTGTCCAATTTGTCCTGAGTACGCTGATACCCCATATGTGGGAGAAAACTACTGTATGGGCACACGTCGGGGATCGGAAGGGAAGTAGTGACGTTTTGGAATGCAGACTTTGATGGAATGGTCTGCGGGTGTCATGTTGCTTTTGGAGAGCCCCTGATGTACCTAAACAGTGGAAACCCCCCACAAGTGGCCCCATTTTGGAAACTAGACCCCCTAAGGAACTTATCTAGATGTGTCATGAGCACTTTGATCCCCCCCAGTGCTTCACAGAAGTTTATAACGACTGGGCGTGAAAATAAAAAAATCGTATTTTTTCAACAAATATGATCTTTTAGTCCCCAATTTTTTTATTTTCCCAAGGGTAACAGGAGAAATCGGACCCCAAACGTCATTGTCCAATTTATCCTGAGTATGCTGATACCTTATATGTGGGAGAAAACTACTGTATGGGCACACGTCGGGGCTCGGAAGGGAAGTAGTGACGTTTTGGAATGCAGACTTTGAGGGAATGTTCTGCAGGTGTCATGTGCGTTTGGAGAGCCTCTGATGTACCTAAACTATTGAAACTCCCCACAAGTGAACACATTTTGGAAACTAGACCCCCCATGGAACTTACCTAGATGTGTGGTGAGCACTTTGAACCCCCAAGTGCTTCACAGAAGTTTATAACGCCCGGGCGTGAAAATAAAAAAATCATTTTTTTCCACAAAAATTATATTTTTGCCCCCAATTTTTTATTTTCCTAAGGGTAACAGGAGAAATTGGACCCCAAAAGTTGTTTTGCAATTTGTCCTGATTACGCTGATACCCTATATGTGGGGGTAAAACTTTGTTTGGGCGCATGGCAGAGCTTGGAAGGGAAGGAGCACCATTTGACTTTTTCAACGCAGAATTGGCTGGAATTGAGATCAGACGCCATGTTGCATTTGGAGAGCACCTGATGTGCCCAAACAGAGGAAACCCCCCAATTCTAACTCCAACCCTAACCTCAACACACCCCTAACCCTAATCTCAGCCCTAACCTTAGCCCTAGCCCTAATGGGAAAATGGAAATAAATACTTTTTTTTATTTTATTATTTTTCCCTAACGAAGGGGGTGATAACGGGGGGTATGATTTACTATTTATGGCGGTTTTTATGTTTGGCAGCTGTCACACGCTAAAAGACGCTTTTTATTGTAAAAATAGTTTTTGCATCACCACATATTGAGAGCTATAATTTTTCCATATTTTGACCCACTGAGTCATGTGAAGTCTTATTTTTTGCGGGACGAGTTGACGCTTTTATTGGTATCATGTTCATGCACGTGACATCTTTTGATCGCTTTTTATTCCGATTTTTGGGACGCAGAATGAACAAAAACCAGCGTTTCATGAATTTCTTTTGGGGGGTGCGTTTACACCGTTCCACGTGCGGTAAAATTGATAAAGCCTTTTTATTCTTCGGGTCAGTATGGTTCCAGCGATACCTCATTTAGGTCTTTTTTTATGTTTTGGCGCTTTTATGCAATGAAAACAATTTTATTTAAAAAATAATTATTTTTGCATCGCTTTATTCTGCGAACTATAACTTTTTTATTTTTTCACTGATGATGCTGTATGGCAGCTCGTTTTTTGCGGGATAAGATGACGTTTTCAGCGGTACCATGCATATTTATATGCGTCTTTTTGTTCGCGCTTTATTGCACTTTTTGTTCGGCGGTATGATAACACAGGTCAACGAAAAAAATTTTTTTTTCTGGTGTCCAAAATATTTTAATGAATTTGGGGTATTTTTGGGGTGCTGATTCTGAATATGTCATCAGTTTTGCCAGATTGGCTCAAGTTTTTGAGATTTTTGGTATCTTATTTATAGCACTTGTTGGTAAATGCGACGCATCATCTCATTAATTTCTTTGGATTAGTACTTGAACTGAGCAGTTCTCAATATAGTTTTGTGTTAATTAGTGTTCTAAAAGTTTGTTCATAGCTTGATTTTTGCACTAACTTTATGTTGTTGTCTGTTTTCCAGTGAAAAGCATGAACTCATCATGAAGAAGTTGTCTTAACGATCCAGACTCATTCTGTTACATTTGTGGTGAATATACACTGCCAAAACATAGAAGAAACATAACAGACTTCGTAAAAAAAGTGTATTTTGCCTATTTTGGGGTTATGCTTGGGGACCAAGACAAGTTTTGGGCACCACACATAGTGTGCAAAGCATGTATCGAATTATTACGAAAATGGAGCAAAGGACAAAGAAAAAGCTTCAAATTTGGTGTTCCAATGGTGTGGAGAGAGCCAAAAAATCATCATGATGACTGTTATTTCTGTGCAGTGCAAGGATTCAATAAGCATAAGAAACGAAAATGGGAGTAACATGGAATCTGCAAGAAGGCCTGTCCCTCATTGTGAAGATGTGCCTGTACCTGTGTTTACCATAAATAACAGTCATCATGATGATTTTTTGGCTCTCTCCACACCATTGGAACACCAAATTTGAAGCTTTTTCTTTGTCCTTTGCTCCATTTTCGTAATAATTCGATACATGCTTTGCACACTATGTGTGGTGCCCAAAACTTGTCTTGGTCCCCAAGCATAACCCCAAAATAGGCAAAATACACTTTTTTTACGAAGTCTGTTATGTTTCTTCTATGTTTTGGCAGTGTGTATTCACCACAAATGTAACAGAATGAGTCTGGATCGTTAAGACAACTTCTTCTTGATGAGTTCATGCTTTTCACTGGAAAACAGACAACAACATAAAGTTAGTGCAAAAATCAAGCTATGAACAAACTTTTAGAACACTAATTAACACAAAACTATATTGAGAACTGCTCAGTTCAAGTACTAATCCAAAGAAATTAATGAGATGATGCGTCGCATTTACCAACAAGTGCTATAAATAAGATACCAAAAATCTCAAAAACTTGAGCCAATCTGGCAAAACTGATGACATATTCAGAATCAGCACCCCAAAAATACCCTAAATTCGATGAAATATCTTTGGCACCAAAAATGCTGTTGACCAGTGTAATAAATCATTATTTTTTGCTTCGTTTTTTATTTTTATTTTTTAAGGGGTTCGCTAAAGGGTTTAACTAATGGGACAGTTTTATAGGGCGGGTCGTTACGGACGCAGCGATGCCAAATATGTGTACTTTTATTGGTTTTTTTTATTTCTTATTAGGGAATTTTTTTTTTTTATTTATTTAGCGATTTTTTTAAAATTATTTTTACACTTTTTTTTTTTTTAACTTTATTACATTGTCCCAGGTGGAACATCACTGTCCTGTGACAGATCGCTGATACTGTGACAGATCAGCGATCTGTCACAGGCACTGCACAAGGCTTCCTCCTTGCCTGCGCTTTGCAGGCTTGAGGAAGCCAGCTCCCTGCAGGCCCCCGTTGCCATCTTGGATTCGGGGACCTGCAGGGATGGAGCCCCCCGCAGCAGCGCTGCACATTGCGCTGCTGTGGGGGGGCTCAGGGAAGCACGGAGGGAGCCCCCTCCCTGCCGATGCTTCCCTTTAACCCCCAGTACACCGCGATCGTGTTTAATCGTGGTGTGCAAGGGGTTAACGTGTCGGGGGCGGTCCGTGACCGCCCCTGACACATTGTGCCGGGTGTCAGCTGTGATAATCAGCTGACACCCGGCCGCATCAGCGGCGCTCACCACGTGGGCGCTGCTGATCACTGTGACGTACTATCCCGTCCCTGGGAATTAAATCCCAGGGCACATGGACGGGATAGTACATCACATGGCAGAAAGGGGGTAATGAGAAAAAATGAACTTTTTTAAATTTACCAAATGGATGCAATGAAGCAAAGAGTGAAAAATTTTAAGGGTGCGTGCACAAAGTGCGGATTGTGCTGCGGATTGACCTGCATTTTACTTGCGGATTTGCCTGTGGTTTTCCCCTGCGTTTGACACCTGTACAATGGAGCAGGTGTCAAACCGCTGCGGAATTCGCATAAAGAATTGACATGCTGCGGATTTAAAACCGCAGGAAATCCTCTTGGAAAAATCCGCAGCATGTGCACTGCGGTTTTTAAATTCCATTCATTAACATTGTACTGTACATTGCTTGCGGATCCACAGCAGAATCCGCACCGTGTGCACATACCCTAAGGGGTCTGAATACTTTTCGTACCCACTGTATCTAGTTCTGCTCTGGGACGAGAAGAGAATACAATTGTATCCAGACCTGGCCATTTTCTGTGAGCTAAATACATCCACAGCATCAGGACACATCTCACAGATTGCTAGTTCACTTTCCTGGGGTCTAGGCAGTTTAGCTTCCAGAGTATTACTTAGGCTATATTCACATGTTGGGTTTTTTCTGCAGTTTTTTTTATCTTGAATCTATTTTATTGAAAGAAGTTGAAAAGATTTTAACATATAACAAACAAGACATAAGGTACAAGATACAGTATTATACACGGTTATACACCAAGCCATACCGGATTCGCCAACATTTTGCCCATAACCTGTGAGGGTGTATTACGAATATCAAAGAGGGAGAGGAATCAGAAAGAAAAGGATAACTCACAGGGAGGGGGGGGGGGGGGGACAGAGGGATGGGTTACTGATCTCCAAGCCGGTCTCTAAGAAACATTTTCAGTTAATCGAAGTAGTCCAGGCGTCTCCTTGAACACGATCCAGGGCTGCCATGTTCGAATCAAACGGGAATTATCTCCCTCCAATTCAGCCATCAACTCCTCCATACGAAAAATGTCTATAAACTCTGATAACCACTCTGCTATAGTTGGCTTTGTCGTTGTACGCCAGTAGCGCGGGATCACCATCCTTGCTGCAGTAATACAAAACCGGAGAAGGCTCTTCTTTTGTGTTGATATGGAACCCGGGAGAATTGATAAAATGGCAATTTGTGGGGAGTGAAGGACACATTTCCCAGAGATCTCCTGATAGGCCCGAAACACCCCCTCCCAAAAGGGTCGTATATCAGGGCATTGCCACCATATGTGGTATAGTGTGCCTCTCTCCATTGCACATCGCCAGCATGTATCATCCAATGTCGGGAAGATGGACTTCAATCTAACGGGGGACAGGTACCACCTAGTCAGTATCTTATAATTTTTCTCTTGAGCGCCCCCGGCCGGAGACATTTTATGTGTATAAAGAAAAGCTTTATCAAGGTCCTCCTTCGAGAACTTGCAACCCATCTCCTCCTCCCATGCGCGGATGTAACTTGGAACCCCTTCCGAAGTTCCTTATATAAAAAGGAAATCAAATGTGAGGGAGGGTCTTGCATTTGTAAGAGAGCTTCCAACCGCGTCATGGGAGGCGCGAGAAGCACGGTCGGCCAAACGTCCCCGTATAAACGATCTCAACTGGTTATACTCCAACCAGGAGAGTGTCCTACTTGGGAACTTTTCCCGTAAGGCATCCCATGTCGGAAAATTTCCGTCTACTAGTATCTGTCCCAATCGTAAGTCAGAACTCCTATGCCAGCCTAAAAATTGGTCTCTGTGACACCCTGGGGGAAAGTCCGGATTACCAAATATCGGTGACAGTGGGTTCAAATTACTGATCAGTTTCTGTTTATGTTTAACACGATTCCAGACCTGTAGAACTTCTCGAGTCAAGAAACCTGTTGGTCCCTTATAGTCATTTGCAACCTGTTCAGTTCGTCTGATCCACGGGAGATGACGCAATGGGACGCCGAAAGATACCTGTTCCAATTGTACCCATTGTTTAGAATGATGACCGAACTGCCAGTCAAACAGACATGCAAGTAGGGAAGCTCTGTGATAGAGTTCCAGGTCAGGGAGGCCCGCTCCACCTCTGGGTTTCGGGGAGGTTAGAATAGAATATTTAAGACGAGGTTTAGATGTCTGCCAGGTAAAGCGGATTAACGCAGATCTAATGGTCTGAAAGAATGTCTTCGGCGGCACTATCGGGACCGCCTGGAATAGATATAAAAACCTTGGAAGAATGTCCATTTTAAATGAATTCATCCTACCAAACCATGAGATGTTCTTCCGTCCGTATTCCCTCAACCGTTTCAGAGTCGACTCCAACAAAGGCACATAATTTAATTTATATAAGTCGGTCTTGTCAGTAGGGATTTGAATGCCTAAATATTGAATGGCCCCAGTCTTCCACCGAAAGGGGAAATTTCCCATAAGTCTTGTAAGTTCAGTCTGTCCTAGGGATATATTTAGGGCTTCAGTTTTCTGAAAGTTAATCTTGAAGTTACTGACCTCTCCGTATTTTTGGAACTCTTCCATCAATGATGGAAGGGTTATGTGTGGCTGGGATATATACACTAAGAGGTCATCCGCATAAAGAGAGACTTTATACTGAATATTGTCCACCCATAGACCGTGTACACTAGGGTTCTTCCTGATCGCCACTGCCAAGTGCTCCATAACTATCGCGTATAGAAGGGGCGACAAAGGGCATCCCTGCCTGGTCCCGTTCCCAATTGTCATAGAGCCCGACATTGCTCCATTTACCTTGACCCTGGCCGACGGGCCAGAGTATAGGGCTGCGACCCTATGCAGAAAACGGTTCCCCAGGCCCAGCTGTCGCAGGGCCGAAAACATGAAGCCCCAGTGCACACGGTCGAAGGCCTTCTCCGCATCCATCGACAGTACAACCAACGGTTTACACTTCGATTTAGCATAGGCAGTCAAGTTGAGGGTCTTACTTATGCCGTCCCTCGCCTCCCTTCCTCGCACAAACCCCACCTGATCTGAATGTATTACTGAGGGCAAGAGAGGAGCCAGACGATTTGCCAGTATTTTGGCGTATAATTTTACATCAACATTGATGAGAGATATTGGGCGGTAATTTGTTACTAATTTAGGGTCCCTGCCCGGCTTTGGTAACACCGTAATAAAAGCCTCTAAAGACTGTGGGGCGAACGGGGACTCAGCTGTGATGGAGTTAAATACCCCCGTCATAATAGGGCTAAGTTGTTCCTGAAACATCTTATAGAAATGAGGGGAAAACCCATCCGGTCCCGGGCTTTTACCAGCCGGAGTGTTTTGGATGACTTCAACAATCTCCTCTGTCGTAAAGTCTGAGTCCAACGGGATGGTTAAATCCGTGGCCAGTGTGGGAAGGGCGGTGTCGTGAATATAAGATTCTATGCATGGTTGATGATCCAAAGGTGACTGAGGGGAACAATCTCCACCAATATTATATAATGTATGATAGTAACGCCTCATTATGTCCAAAATTTCTGTCGGGTTTGACGTCGCTCGACCCCCTTTTTGCTGGAGAGAAGAGATGTATATAGTCTGGTTACGCGGATGTAAGAACCTGGCCAGTAGACGTCCACATTTGTTAACTTGACCGTATAATATACTTTTAAAGCGATTTCTGTGGTGTCGGTATTTCTCACTCAGTAGGGACTTCAGATCGTCTCTGTATTTGATCAAGTCAATCAGCGTTTCCGTGTCCTTGTCCGTTTTATGCTTCGTCTCTAACGTCAATATCTTTTCTGTCAAGTCCGTAATCTCTTTACTTTTTATTCGTTTCAAGCGAGATCCATGCTTAATGAGGACCCCTCTGAGAACACATTTAAGGGCCTCCGATTTAACAGGGATGGCAGTAGTGTCGTGTGCATGGTCTTGTAAGAAGTCCGCTATGGTAGACTTGATGTCGGCCACACAAGTATTATCTTTTAAAAGATTATCGTTCAATCTCCACGTCCACTGCCGCTGCCCCGAGTCAGGAGGGCTAATGTCCAGAAACACTGGAGCATGATCCGACCATAGAAAACTCCCGATAGAAGGTCTCGGGTTCCAGGCCAATGCACAGTGGCTAAGGAGAAAGAAATCAATCCTCCCATAAGAGTTGTGCGGTGTGGAAAAGAACGTATAGTCTCTTTCATTGGGATTACAAAGTCTCCAGACATCAGTGAGTCGCAAATCCTGGAGATCCCTTTTCAGTGAGGATAGCTGGCGATATGAAAGATATGACCTCGCTGCCGTAGAGTCTAGAGTCGGGTTAAGAGTCATGTTAAAGTCACCTCCCAGTATGACCACCCCCTCGGCAAACTCAGCCACGATCTTCAGGAAAGATCTAGCAGCTCGTATTTGGTCCCGGCCGGGAGCGTACCAACCCGCTATAGTATATGTGGTTGAAAAAATTTGAATTTTCAAAAGCACGTATCTGCCCTCCGCATCAACCAATGTGTCCAATATGGTATGCTGGAGGGATTTATGGAGCGCTATAGATACCCCGCGGGAGCGTGAATCCGGTTTAGCACTATGAAACCAGGTCGTGTAATGTCTGTCGTGAATATTAGGGATGTGTCCGACTTTAAAATGTGTCTCTTGTAGGATTACTATATTTACTCTTTTCTTATGCATACCATATAAAATATGTGACTGCTTCTGCGGAGTATTAAAGCCTCTAGTATTCAAAGAGCCCAATGTTATCTTTTGTACAGTGGTCTTACCCGACATTGTATCTGCAGCGTGAGGTCAAGGATGCAGGCTACGGTTAACAAGATGGATCGGCTTCGGAGTCCTCGCCCGTTGTTGATGAGGGAGGGAGAGCTAGTGAAGGGAGTGGGTATTAACAAAGAAAGTAGACGAGAAGTTAGAAAAAGGAAAAAGAGAAAGGAGACAAAGAAATAGGATTTTTAACTATACGAGTGTAAGTAAGCACACTCCAGGAAAACCTGTTGGAGGTAAAATATAACAGCTGCGTGCCTCGATGGCAACCCAGCGCATCCGGGGGTTAAGTGTACAGCAAAAAGAGGAGTTGGAGACACCTACTCCCCCGGTTCCCGACCCTGCAATGATTTAACCATCGTATTCCCTTTATAACGGGAACTGAACAGTTAGAGAATATACGTATAACATCTAATTGTAGGCTAGTGAAACATGCCCCAATTCTTAACTATTTTCGATATCGACAACACTGATAGTATTATAAATACTTCGCTTTTAAACTCAAAACCAGTATAACCTTCTAGACTGTAAGTTAACCCTCAAAACATAACACCGCAGGGCCACCTGCAATTTAGGACAAGGCATACTATCCAGCCTCGTCGTCTACAGGATGCATGTGCCCTGGTCTGTTGGGCCGGCCCCTGCGACGACGTTGCTGCTGAGGGTTCTGGCCTCTTTGGAGACCTTCAAGTCTATAGTATGAAGGCAGGGGTGGCCAGTCAGGTATATCCACCTCCGTTAGATCCAAGGCAGCTGAGAACGCCGGAACTCCGCCAGGATGGCTCAAACAATGCACTCTACCTCCCTTCCGAACCCGAAGACAGAATGGAAATCCCCAAGTATAGGGAAGGCCGCGTCGTTGTAGTTCGTCTAAGAGGGGGCGGAGAGCTCTGCGTCTCTGTAGTGTCCATCTGGACAAGTCTGCGAAGAGCTGTATACGAGATCCCAAGTGGTTTATAATTTTTGCTTTCCTGGCTGCTCCCATGACCGCATCTTTAAGTTGGTACTTGTGAACCCGGCATATCACATCTCTCGGTGGATCTTGCTCGCTGGGACGCGGGCCCAGGGACCTGTGGGCACGATCCAGTTCCAGTGGGGCATCCTGAGGCCTATCTAGTACCGAGTTAAAAATATCTCTCAAAGTGGTGTTCAACTCTTGGGGGGATATAGTCTCAGGCAATCCCCTTACTCTTATATTATTTCTGCGTCCCCTATTCTCAGAATCATCCATCATTTCTGCTAGAGTTTGCAACTGTCTTGCTTGTGCGGCTGTGGCGGTTTCCTGAGCCTCCATTCTTTCGGTTAGGGAGGCTATAAGCTGGTCATGAGATTCCACTTTCTCACCACATTGTTGAATATCATCTCTTAGTACGGAAAGTTCAGCCTTATAGGAGCATTCCAGACTAGCAATGTACTGCTCCATATCCTGCTTCGTCGGGATATCTTTTATCTTATTGTATAATAGGCTGAAATCAGCTCCCATGGGTGTCACGGAGCACCCTGTCGTGGAGGAGAATGATCTCCCGTGTTGCGGTGTCAGGAGTGCGTCTGGTCGGCGGGTTACATTATTTTGTATATCTGATGCTGCGGTGTCCATCATCATAGGGTCTGCTGCTCCCAACGCTGCAGGGACAGCTGTAGTGGCCATGTCGACGTCTGTGGGGACACTGCCGCCTCTCTGTGACACGGGGGGTTCTGCACTCATCTCCCCGGGGTTCTTATCTGATCCGCCGGCCTGTATCTGCGCGGGACCGTCCGCGTGGTGCCCCTGTGATTGACGGATCTCCTGGGCCCCAGAGGATTTATTAGGAGGAGATAGCCTCGCTGCCTGCTGGGCCCCCGTGGATGTGCCCCCTTTCCTCCCAGGGGGTCCCCCTCCGGCTGCCGTCTCACCAGTTCTCTCTCCTCCCGCCTGCACCTTACTTCCTAGTGGCGGCGGGGCCTGCTGCGCTCCGGTCTCCACACCTGTCATGGCGCCCGCGGCCTTCCTTCTTCCCGCTCCTATAAGGTAGCGGGAAATGCCTCTGGGAGTGCTGTCGGGTGCTGAGGGGCCCGCGGACGTATTCCCCCTGGTCCTTCTAGCCGACATCAGAAGGTGGGGTGAGTATTCTGGGCTCTGTTCGGGTCGGTCACCGGTGCTGGAGCGGGAGCTCTCTTACATGCGTCCTCACTCCTCGCTCGCCATGCCACGCCCCTTCTGCAGTTTTTTTAATGTAAATTTTATGTTGCTTTTTACAGTACCAGCAACAGCTATGAGATTTCAGAAATCTCATGCACACACAGTTTTTTTTTCCTTAGTTAATTGGAAAACGGCTGCATTTTTGCAAACTTCTTTAGGTTTTTTCACCCACAGAAAACAAAGAATAAGTGCAAAAATGCAGCAAAACTGCAGGTATCAGGTTTTGGTGCATAAGGCTATGTGCACACGGTGCGGATTCTGCTGCGGATCCGCAGCGTTTCAGGCTATGCGGGTCCGCAGCAGATTTAGGCGCGTTGTACAGTACCATTGTTTTCAATGGTAAAGTGAAAAACGCTGTGCACATGCTGTGGATTTTTCCGTACGGATTTGCTGCGGGTTCAAATCCGCAGCATGTCAATTCTTTGTGCGGATTCTGCTGCGGTTTCACACCTTCTCCATTGTAGAGGTGTGAAACCGCAGGCTAATCCGTGGGTAAACCGCAGGACTTTTGACCTGAGATTTTATCTGCGGATTTTTACAAATCCGCGCGGAAAAATCCGCAGGACCAAAATCTACGTGTGCACATAGCCTAAACCTAAGAAAGTTGCATTGTGTTTTTTTGGGAGGCACTAAACTTTCTCAGCATGCACAAGAGACAATAAAAATGCAGCAAAACCTGCTTTTGTAAGCAACTTCTTTACTGCCAAGAGAGCAGATTTTGGCTGCAGAAAAAAACACAGCAAAAATGCAATGTGTGAACATCGCCTTAGACTGGAGGCAAGTGTATAGACTTCTTAGCTGAGAGCAGGAGTAAATATGTATGCGCTGCATGTAAACAACAGTGTTCTCAGTCACTGACTACAAATGTACTTCCTCTCAGCTATAAAGTGATTATATAAATGTGAAAAAAACCTTTAGGCTGAGTTCACATGTGGCGTTTTTTTCGCGTTTCCGCGGCAGTTTTAACCGCGCGATTTTGCAGCGAAAACGCGAAAAATAAGCATCCCATGCATTCCTATGGGATTCCGCAATGCTGTGCTAATGCTGCGGTTTTTACCGCGGCGGAATCGCTTCGCGGTAAAAACCGCAGCATGCTCATTAATTTTTCAGAATCGCGGCGATCCCGCACCCATAGGAATGCATTGTTCCGCTTACTTCCCGCATGAGGCTGTGCACACCATGCGGAAAGTAAGCAGAACATTTGCGGATGGTACCCACGGTCCGGAGGAGAGGAGACTGTCCTCCGAGCTTTGGGTACCATATCCCTGTAAAAAATAGAATTTAAAATAAAAAATATTGTTATTCTCACCTTCCGGCGTCCCGTGCAGCCTTCCCGCTTCTCTCCACGCTCTCGTTCCCAGTAATCCTTTGCGAAAATGCCCGCGATGGCATCCGTTCTAGCGGGATCGCGAAGTCTCGCGGTCATTCGCGTGACGTCATCGCGAATCACCGCGAGACATCGCGATCCCGCGAGAACTGACATCATCGCGGGCATTTTCGCAAAGGATTACTGGGAACGGCTGCGTGGGACGTCGGAAGGTAAGAATAACACCATTTTTTATTTTTTTTGCATTTTATCTTTTACTACTGATGCCGCATAGGCAGCCTCAGTAGTAAAAAGTTGGTCACACTTGTCAAACACTATGTTTGACAAGTGTGACCAACCTGTCAATCAGTTCTCCAAGCGATGCTACAGATCACTTGGAAAACGCTAGCATTTTGCAAGCTAAATACGCTTGCAAAATGCAAGTTTTTCCGCGGGAAAATCCCAGGAATTTAAAATGCGATTTTCCCGTGGAATGGAATTCCGGAATTCTCGCGGTAATTTCCGCGAGAGTTCCGGTACGTGTGCACTTATCCTTAAAGTTAACCAGGTTTGGCTGATAAGAGTTACGGCCACTGCCTTTCAGTGCTTATCTACATCATTCTATTATGCCGTACATAAGCCCCCGGTCCGACCTGCAACATAAGATAAATAACTTTTTTTATACTCACCTGCAGGGCGGTCCGGTCTGATGGGTGTCGCAGTTCTGGGTCCAGCGCCTCCCATCTTCTTGCGACGCTGTCCTCTTGCTTGCATCGTCACTCCCCGGCATCGCGCTCTTGCGCAGACGTACTTATCTGCCCTGTTGAAGGCAGAGCAAAGTACTGCAGTGCGCAGGGAAAGGTCAGAGAGGCTCAGCGCCTGCGCACTGCAGTACTTTGCTCTGCCCTCGACAGGGCAGATAAGTATATCTGCGCAGGTGCGCGATGCCGGGGAGCGACTATGCAAGCAGGAGGACAGCGTCACCAGAAGATGGGAGGTGCCGGACCCAGACCTGCGACACCCTTTGGACCGGACCGCCCTCCGGGTGAGTATAATAAAACTTATTTTTCTTCTCTTGCAGGTCGAATTGCTGGCTTATAAACGGCGTTATAGAATGTTGTACATAGGAGTTACGGCCAATGCCGTTCAGGGCTTATCGGCCAAACCTGGTGACAGGTTCCCTTTAAGTGAATGGAGATTTTCCAAGAAATGAGCCATGCACTGTCAGCTACCTGGATAAGATCAGGGCAAGTTTTCCAGCAAATTTTCCCATTCATTTACAGCAAGTAGAGATCTTGGAAATAGTGATTGTCTCACAAAGTAAATTAGAAAGTTGAAGATGTTTTCACTGTATAATTGATAGATTTATTTACAAGCAGAACTAGATGTGGTATTCATGAAACAAGAGCAGTAGACAACCAGCAGGGTGACAATGACCTGGGGAAGTAGAGCAGCTTGTATGTTGCCGGGTCTCATATAATAATAGCATTGTGTCGCTATGTGGGGAAGCCTATGGATCATGTAGGAAGCATGCGATCCTGGATGTGTCTGTAGGAAGTGAGGCAGGAACTCTTGTGCAGTGATTAACCCCACTTGTGGTTTCCTCCATTGCCAAGAATAGGATTTCACATAGAAAAGCAGCCGGATGTGCTGCTTCCTCTTTCACAATGAGAGCAGACAGCTGGGTCTGGCTCAGCCATCTGTCCAGCAGTATGTGCTGTGTCCTCCTGGGGTCTCTGATCACACAACCTGTACTTACTGGTCTGTACTGGGGGGGTAGCCTGCACCAGGATCAGAGAACTAGAAGGGGAAATACTAGTGGTAAAGGCCAGTAGTTATCTGGTTGTGATCAGCACTGGAGGATGTGTCATGTGGAAGTGCAGCTCATGTGCAAATATGTCCTGGGTAAACAAGTCACTCACTGTTAACCATATCCCAACCAGTGCTTTGTGTAATCCTGTAAGCATGCAGGTGCCTGGAAGTAGTATATTAGGAGAAGAGAAAGTGTCCAGTGTTGGAATGAGATTAGTGCTTTACTGTTTATAGGGGGCTGCACAGACAAGACCCCCTGTGCTGTCTAGCCCCCAGCAGCTGTCATTTCCTATAGACATGCAGAGCTGCACTCATGTGACCTTCCTGGGATCAGAGGGATATTTATCACTGGGTTCCATTGGAAAGGGCACCTAAAAACACTTGCACCTTTTTTCAGAGCTGCTTGTGATGATTTTCGTATTCAGAGAAGAGGGCGGCTAGTGAGTTCTCACTTTCTGACAAATGCAACGTCTGATAAGGTTTTGTCTCACTAACTCCCCCATTTGCATGATGTGTTTGTCATTGACATGCACTTTCCATGGCTTTGTTCTGTAATAAACAGCCACCATCTAAAAGCCAAAGCCATTAGTGGGTCTGAAGGTTTGGGAGAGGTTGAGATCTTTGCCTTACTTTATCTCTATGCAGGTTTCACTCCTGATTTTGGCTTACAGACACTGATTCTAACATTTTTTGTAAGTGACATAATAATAAATCTTTATATAGCACCAACATATTCTGCAGCGCTTTACAATTCAACAGTTCATACACAAGTCATAAGTAACAGCGCTAAAGATGATGCAATAATTAAAGTGAAGATGATGACGACCCTGCCCGTAAGAGCTTACAATCTACAATGTACAGGGGCTTATTTACAGGGATGGTCCAGCCATCTTGAGGGAATGGGAATGAGTGTCCTTAAGAACACATTCAGATGAGCTTTTACTATGGATATCATCTGGACTACATCCGATGTTTGTGGATACGTTGCCATCATTAACCTGGGAAACTGTAATTCATGTACATGTTAAAATGATACTTAGACGATGTCACACGGACAATAATATGGGTGAAAATCGTCCACATTTTCGTGACGCATGTACGAAAAATCGCCTAAGCCCCATAGGAACGTCTATCCCTGGTTCTCGGCCGTGTAAGCATGCGTCCAAGCACCCGACATGCATCCGTCCGGTCATCAGCTCATTTCTGCTGCCATAGAAATCACGCCGAGAGCAGACGCTCCATACATGGCGCATGTAAGGATCGTTCTTCTCCTCACAGGTTTTGGCATCCCGGGTGAATAGACCAGGAAACACGTTGACCTGTAATATAGACCAAAAACGGGCCGAGTCAATGGGGCAACTCCGAGCGCAGAGATGGAGAGTTTACTGATATTTCTTATATTTTAAGCCGCTTATTTGCAATTTGAGAGAAAATATAGGTGAAACTGAACACAAAAGCATGAAAAAATGAATGTACAGCCATCAATCTGAGCGAGGAAAGAAAGAACTGCAGTCTGGCACCACAGCCATGTACAGGTAAAAATAAAGCAGTTGCACATAGCAACAGACATGATTATAGCCGCCATTTTTCTTAGGTGGGGGTTAGAGCAGGTTCCCCAACTGCAGTCCTGAAGGCCCACCAACAGATCATATTTTCAGGATTTCCTTTGCATTGTACAGGTGATGCAATTATCACCTAAGCAATAGAAAGAAAATCCTGAAATATGATCTGTTGGTGGGCCTTCAGGACTGGAGTGGGGGAACCCTGGGTTAGAGAATAAAGGGACAGACCTAACTGGGTGCTGAGGTAAAAAAATGACCAATCATAGCTCAGCTTTCATTTTGTTTAATGACTGATAACGTGAAAGCTGCTCTGGGATTGGTTGCCAGCTTTCATCTCTTCGGCGCAGTCTGTGCCACAGGCAGACAAGCACTTGAGCTGCTGCTGAGGGGAGCAGCCATGTACAAGCCCGTGCAGGCAGCAGCCGTCCAGCCTCAGCAGGGAGCTCGGGGGTTAATTAGCATGTGGCACTTTGATGGTAGGAAATGAGCAGGGCAGGTGAACGCGGCTCCTTCCGCCCGGGCACTGTGTGCTGAGGAGGAGCAGCGGGGGGCCGCTCATTCACACGGGCTGAGGTGTGCGGCTCATTTCCGTTGTCCTCCACAGGGACACACGCACTTAACCCTGTCACCGCCAGCCCATTCCTCTCTGTGAGAAGCAGCCATGTGCAGGACCCTTCCCCCTCTCCCCGGGGACAGGTCACGGGTCTTCCTCCCCGCGCTGCTGTAACTAGGAGCAGCTGGGACAAGGGCCGGCACATGAGCGGTGCTGCGGCGGGAGAGCGCTGCACCAGCACGGCCGCCGCGCTCTCTCTCCGCATACACCTAGCAGTCTCCCTCCGCTCAGCTCCCGCAAACTTCAGCCCGCGCCACAGCAGCAAGCGCGCCCCCTCCCGACAGCCAATCAGAATCGGCGGGGCTGCTCCATACTCCACAGCCAGCCAATCCGAACCCTCCCCTTGAACAAACCCAGTGTTCCAGGAATCCATTCATTCAGAGGCAGGAGAGCGCCAGGCGTGGAAGGTTGGACCGGGAGCTGTGAGTGATCGCTGCAGGGTGACACCCTCATTCATCGCGCCAGCCTGCACTCCGCTGAGGAGAGGAACTATCGTGTGTTTTACAGATCGCTGGATTTTATTGTGCAGAGAAAGTCGGAGAAGTCTCGCTTGCAGAGTTCTCAGCGCCCCCTCCATGCAGCAACCCGGAGCCCGAGCACCGCTGACAAGCACGTCCTGCAGTGCATGCTGACAGCCATTAATGTGCACACTAGCCGTGGATCTACCCTGCTGTCACCCTCGGATTATTTGGCTTTAGTAGTATGACACGCCTCATGTCCCATGCTTAATCACCACTGCGCCGCCCGGATCCGCTGCAGCGCTGCTTTACATGGGATTGTGCCTGGATCCTGCTCGCAGCTCGGTAAGTTCCCTGGTGTGATGGCCCCGAGCAGGTGCCAGCGTCTGTGCCCGGAGATCAACAGGTGCTCAGGCGTTAATGCTCGCGGGGGGTGTCAGAAAGGCAGCCCACCCTGTGCACGGTGCAGGAGCGGGTCACCCCTGTTCCCCTTCCTCTATGGCAGGCAGAGGATGCACCTTGTGGGGACGATGAGGTGGCAGCACCACCGTGCACATGATGCCAGGGCATTACCCCGGGCTGTGTCCTGACTGATCGCAGGGCATTAGTGCGTGTGGATGAGTGTAAAGTCCGCCCCCCTGCGGTCATGTTCACCTTTCCCTCCTCCTCCTCACAGCCAGGGATTGTTTTCATTCATAACTTTTTCCTTCCTCTGTCTCCCCCATCCTGGGATCTCCCCCCAACCCCCACCTTCCCCAAACGTGGATGACAATCACTACAGGAACAAGGTCCCATCTGTAAACTATTGCGATTCCGCTCTGGATAGAAGGATTTATGCCACATGGAGTATACCGAGGGGTTTTCTGCTTGTTGAAATATGAACTAGTGTATGTGTTTCCCTGTGTATGTATATGTGCTCTAAATACATGGCTAATGTCTGTGCGTTTATCCTCTACATACATGACTTTTGAGTTGCCGTGTATGTGACTTGATGCATGTGTGCGCTTGTATGTAGGTTATGTAGTTTACATAGCTATATTGGGAACTACTGCATGTGTGTGCTTGTCTTTGCATATATACTTATGATCTAGTGCATGTGTTCCTCTAATTCCTTATATATAATTTTGCTCACATGTATGTATCGTATATGTTGTACATATCGCAGAAGAACACTTACTAGTTCAACTATAAGCACACATGTAAATACACACTGAGCGCAGACAGAATTTGTGAGCTAGAGAATGTATGATTTGTGAGCGTGTCCATGTTTGTACTCGTATGTGTACGTGTATATGTACTGACATGACTTGTAAGCTATTAAGTATCTGTATATATACTTGTAAGTTAGTGTCTGTGTGTACATAATATATAATGTCTGTAGTTAAATACATTAAGTTATTCTCTGTTTTATTTGTGCTAGTTTAGTCGTGCACCCTCCTCCCTCTTAACTACATGACTTGTCAGCCAGTATATGTGCCTCTGTTGTGTATGCACTTGTGATCTAGTGTATACATATTTTACATGACTTATAAGGTAGAGATTGAATTAATGTTTGTCACCGTTACATATTAACTGTTTCTTTCCTTTATATCTTGTGGAACTGACCTGTTTAATTTTGCATTTGTCTTTTTTATAGTAGAATAAGCAAATTCTGGGACTAGAGTGAGAGACCTATAGTCGATGTATTTTCTGCTTTCTCTTCCTTAATTGGATTATTTAGCAGCAGTTTATTCCCCAGAGCTGTACCTATAATGTAATTACATCGGTCTCCGGCTGCATAGGGGCTAATCTTACAGCAGACATACTGCTGCGCTATCACATGTTGTCAGAAAGCGTTCATTTCTAAAGTACTAGTTGGCTTTAGATGTCTATTACTGTTTTGCCATTTTATTAAATACAACATTTGGTAACATAATGTTTGTAAACCTGAAGAGAACTCTTCAGATTAGGTCTATTGCTCCCTTAGAGAGTCGGGATCACAGCCTAATAAACAATGTTCTTTGTGCTGCTTTCTCCTCCACCATTTGTATTTATGCATATATCTTCTCTGTTGCAGTTTTTCAGATGCATGCCAAGTTCCCATTGAATGCCAGAAGTAGAGATCACTACAGATGGAGCTACAAAGTCAACATGGCACTAGCGGTTCATTAGTTGTCATCCAGCAGCCTTCTTTAGACAGCAGGCAGCGGTTGGAGTATGAACGGGAGGTTCAACCAGCCACCATCTTGTCTCTGGACCAGATCAAAGCTCTCCGGAGCAGGAACGAGTATACAGAGGGCCCATCCATGGTGCGGAAACATGGGCCCAAAACTGCTCCACGGTACAGTAAGCAGGAGAGGACTCATGAAATCATACCAGTCAATGTGAATAATAACAATGAGCACAGACCCCTTCATTTGCCTCACACGGGACATGTGAACATGGCAAGGGCTCCTGTGCTGAGTAGGTCAACCAGCACAGGAAGTGCAGCAAGTTCTGGGAGCACAAATAGTGCATCTTCTGAACAAGAACTTTTGGGACAATCTCCACCTACCAGACACAGCTCTGGCTACAGGACGGACAGGGTAGTTCGGATGCAACCTAAGACATCTGCATTGGTAGTAGATGACCTAAAGAGCGCTTTAAAAGTGGACTCAACGCAACACAGGTTTATTTGTGAACAGTGTGGAAAGTGCAAATGTGCAGACTGCACAGCTCCAAGGACTCTACCGTCACGCTTGGCTTGCAATGGTCAATGTCTTTGCTCTGCTGAGAGCATGGTGGAATATGGCACTTGTATGTGTCTGGTTAAAGCAACTTTCTACCACTGCTCTAATGACGATGAAGGCGACTCGTATGCGGATAACCCTTGCTCTTGCAACCAATCACACTGCTGCTCTCGATACCTGTGTATGGGACTCATGTCCTTAGTCTTACCATGCTTACTTTGCTACCCTCCTGCCAAGGGATGCCTTAAACTTTGTCGTAGCTGTTATGACAGAGCAAATCGCCCAGGTTGCCGATGTAAGAACTCAAATACTGTATATTGCAAACTGGATGATGTTCCACGAGGTCAGGGCAAGCCCTCCTGACTTTAAGCAGAGGAGTTTTTCTGGACAGCTTATGGATCTATTTGCTGTGTAGGCTCTGCGTATAAACATATGTTTTCATAAGTACAACTATTAATCCTTTAAATGTTCTCCTTTGCCTGGTTTCCACAGTAATTAACTTAGATGAGTTGTTGGCTTAGGCATATGCACATTAACTCCATATTTGTTTTGAGGAACGATGATACCTTCCACATTTATTTTTACTTGTCTATTAGATAGTTTTGCAAATCACAGAAGTGGGGTCTTCATAATATCCTGTTTGACAACGTTCAGACCTTACTCTTTGACTGTGTAAGATAGCAAGTTAGGCATTCTCTGTAAGTTGCCTTTACGTTCCTGTTCATTTTATAGGGTTTAATCAGTATGCAACAAGTGTGGCATTAGATACACCTATCTATGTTAAAGGACATTTAAATCAATCCCATAATTTAATGTCTCTTTATCAGGTTCCTGTTACTAATGTGGTGTTTTCAGGTGGCAAAAAATGCAGTAGCCTTAACAAAACAAGTTCTTTTCCCCAGGGATCCGATATTTTATGTTTCCTGGTGGTGATCTGTTTTCCTCCCACTTCCTTTTTTTTTTTTTTTTTTTTGCCCCCCCCAATATCTTGTTTATAATTGCCTTAGCCACGGCCTGGCATTTTGTATATTTTATGTATAAATCACAAAAAATATTACTTATTTTTTAAGACAAAAGTCTGTTTGAACTTTTTTATTGTAAAGAATATTTATTATGTGAATCTATTTTATGATATTTATTTTCAAAGGACAGAAATTACATTTGAGTATAACTATCAATACTTACAGAAAAAAATAAGGATGACACAAGAATATGTTAACTATAATGCAAAAAATATAATTATTAATGAATATGTGTCTTATTTCTTTATTTTGTCAGAAGTCAATATCCCTCACACCATTATGGTCTGTTCCACTCTGTAGCATATATTTCAGAATTTAATTTTTTTATTTAATTAAAATGTACTTTTAACTTTTAAATGGCTTTTGCATTTGCTTTGATGTTTACACTGTTTATTTGTGTTTTTAGTGTACTTTTTGATTGTGGCTAGGTACTCATTTGAATGGACACCTAAATATTTTGCAAAAAATTTGAAGCTTTTCATCAGCGTCCATTTTCTTTAAAATGCTACTTTTTTTTTTTTTTTTTTTTTTGTTTTTAAATTCATTTTGGTTTATCATTTCTGCATAGTAAAAATCTGGAATCTAATATGCAGAGATGTATGGTTCATTTTAAGTGTCACTGCTAATATTATAATTAAAATATTATAAAAAAAAAATATATATATATATATATTTTAATATTAATATTATAATTTTATTTATTTTTTTGGGGGGGAGGTTTAGTATTACTTTGCTAAAGAGATTTAATTGTATCTCTTACCCTTTCCATTGGCTCAGCTGTGCCCATAGGCTTGGATTTCAAACTTTTTTTTTTCTCCGTAATGTTAAGAATGTGTATTCTTTACACTGAGACGGAAAGAAATGTCATCCTTCATTTTAGAAGTGGGGGCTTGCACTTAAGTAAAGGAGTCTTGTGACCTTTTGGAGTGTTTCAAATGTAATACTGGTATGTCTAAAGTATTCTTTGACCTGGTCCAAATGATTCATATTACTATATATTAGTTTATACTTTGTTACACATTGTGTTATTTGTGTATTATGTTTCATGTAAGCAGCCACTCAAGTTTTTTTCTTTTTTGTATTTTTTAGCCTAGCACTTTCTATATAAAGTTAACGTACACCTTGAATAGTAATCATAGTATTGGGAGGAAGATTAAGTTTTGTTCAATGTGACATTTTTATGATATACTTTTTACGGTTTATTAGGAAAGGGTACTTGCATACCCAGGCCTATTTGCTCTTTTTTTTTTTTTTTTTGTTATATATATATATATATATATATATATATATATATATATAACGTAACTCCTCTGCTGGAGGAGGGGTATATAGGAGGTCAGGGATTTAAAACGCTGTCTGCTGCCAGTAATTGTTCCCAAAGGTTATAATTTCAGTGGTTTTCTTTGCATTGCTATTAAATTTCAAGGAAGAAGCAGCTGCCCTGGTGATTCCACTAGTAGGCATAGCTGTTTTGTAGTGGATTCTTTTTGTTTTGTGGGCTGTATTTCTTTATCTACTCTTGATGGCGTCTATTGATGAAGCAGAGCTGAGTTTGTCATTTACTGCCTTAGCTTATTGTAAACATTAGGCAGAAGATTTCCTTGTGGTCCCACGTGAAACCACAGACTCATTGTGATATTGTGCCAGACTTGGCTGTGTTACGTATGCATGTTCTGGCTGGTTTGATAGTATAAAACACTGACTAATGCACGCTCCATACTTGCAAGGAGTTGAGCAAATGATGGCCTTGTTGTTAATGACTACACACAGGATATGGAAAGTGATCTATGCCTATATTGTCTTTAGCATTCGCTAATCTGTTCTTTCTGCAAAACAATTTCTGGATTTGTTGATTCTGGGAGCTGGGTGGAGCTGCATGTGTCCGATTGCATAGATCAGGTTTCACAAGCTTGTTCTTAGAGGTTTGGAGATGATCAAATCTCTGCACATTTAGTGCTTAGGTTTAGGCACAAGTTATTCTCTATCTAGATGGCTTTATTTAGGCTTTGCTAAATGGCTGCAGATTTCTCAAAGAAGCGCACAAAAGTCCTAGACCTGTGCTTTATGTGCAAATTCCGGCTTCTGGAAGGATTCTGGGAAGATTTATAATCGGACGTAGAGCAGAGGAACCTGTCGGTACTAGAAACAACTTGTACCGGAAAGCTGGATTTGCATGAAGTCGGCATTTCTAAGCCATGTTTGCCTATTTGGAGGCAGAGCATGTCACTGCACAGAACTGTTTATTATACTCTAAAAACAAAACATATGATGCGTTCAGAAGAATATAAGTGTTACTATGTCGTTGCTCTCCGAGTAATGCTAACTTTATTCTACCATCTGCATTCAACTGTTTAAAAATGAGGCAGCAATTTTTCCGAGACCTGAAATGTGGGGATCTGTGTTTTTGTGAAAAGGCCCCTGCCGATGGTTTTATGGTTCATGTTCCCCACTATTTTCATATTTGCTAACTAGATTAGTAAGTTTTTCCTTTTAAATCAGTTCCTGCTAGGTTAAGTCGCCAAAACTTGCAGCGCTGAGATTTATTTTTTTCTTCTTAATCCTGTTCATTATTTTCAATTGGATAATGGTTCTATTTTTACATTTAGGGGAAAAAAAAAAGGTTAATTTATGAGCAAGGTTTTGGATTATAAGATTATTCTTTCCGTATGAAGCAGTGTAGGCTGTTGGTTTATGCGATGTGCGATTTGTAATGTCAGCAGAAATGGATTTCATCAAGGAAAACCTTAGCTTAGATGTGACCATGTACATTATAATGTCTAGTCTAAAGGTGATCAAAATGGAGGATTCTATCCTTCATGTAAAAAAAAAAAAAATCATTCCCTAAAAGATCTTTTACTCTGTTTCATTGAACATGTATATGGGCAACTTGCAGACTGTTACAGTCAATATGGACTAAAATTTGTATGACTGTCCGTGTGATATCCTCTGTGTATGGCCATTTTTAGGGGGTCTCCCATGATGGTGGATTTCATGTTAATCAGTGGAACACATCTGAAACTGATTGCAGTAGGTGACCCTTATGTCCGCTGTCTCACACATGCACCCCATAAACCTCATTCTATGGCAGTCTGTCTACTCTGTACTAAGTGATGCCCTCAATAATTCCTACCACTTTAACCTGGTGGAAGGAACATGACATTAGGGCAAAAAAATAGAAATCATTACTCCTTTTTTTTCATGCCAGTTGAATAAGACTGCGCTTAGTTTTAGCCATTCTCTTTATAATGGAGTGATTTTTACTTCCCTCTGTAATTCTGGGATGTTTTGTGACTTGATAGATTTGTAGTTGCTGTATCCTTGCGGTCATGACATCCTGCGAAGATTCACTACCCCCCCCCCCCCCCAAATATTCTCCCTTATGGAAATAAAGGCTCAATAGGGCCATGTATAAAACTTTTCCACACTTGTATATTTCCAGTACTACATGACATGCTTTTTTTTATTTTTCTGTTGAACTCATCCCTAATGACCTCTTAACCAATGATGATAGCAGTCCTCTAGTTCAAGAGGACAGAGCTGGAGGTTGCCATAAGATTTAATGATGATCTAACTTCATTTCACCTGACTTATGTGGTGGTGGGAGCTTAGGTTGGTTAGGACCCTACAAAGTGGTTGCATTACAGTTGTCATTGTGGCCTAACTCTACAGACTCTGTTTTTCCAGCTAAAAAATTGTAACTGGATTGTAACTGGATTATTAACAATTTTTTTTTATTACATCAAACTATTGAAAACTGATCTCGTTTTTGCCTCCTGAATCCATTTCAAAAGGAAAATTGCTTTACTCGTGTACTTTATTTTCAAAATGGCGGCACAATTATCAGCAAACTTTTTAACCTCTTAAACAGGTACTTTCACTGGAATTTTTAATGTAAACTGAGTACATCCTCCGGTTGCCAATGTTTAACTGATCCTGGAACAGGTTCCCCCCCCCCTTGCCCTCTCAGTTGAAGACATTTGCTACCCCCATCCAGGTACTAAAGATGCAAATTTTTCCTTCAGCCAACTGCAATTGGGCAGAACTTCTGGGGAGGTGACCAAGTGTTGACTGGCCAGAGAAGAAAAGGCAAAAGTTCAGTGGTGCAGTATATGCTGAGTTGCAGGGGAAAATTTACATCTTTATTTTCATGGGATTTAACTTTAAAATATAGTGGCATAGAAAATCTGTTCCAGAATCTGTAGAGCAGCACCAATTGCAGGAGATATTTGGTTTAAATAAAGAAGATCTTTACAGGATTATTTTAAGAACAAAACTGTTATGGGCCTTGAGAGCCTAGTATTTTTACCGTAGTGTTTTGATACTGATTAACATTTTTATTGATAAACCCTTTTGAGAACGTGATTTCTTCTTGTAGGGTAAAACAAAGTTCCGATGACTTTGTTTAATGGTTCATGTATCGACCATAATGCCCAGATTGACTGAGGGTCTAGCAAATTAAACACCAGTCTCCTATCTGTCTTGGAAGATGTAAGTTTGGGTCAGGAGACCCATGGTCAGTGTAGGTCAGAGGTCTCAAACGGCATTCCTCAAGGGCCGCAAACAGGTCATGTTTTCAGGATTTCCTTAGCATTGCACAAGGTGCTGAAATCATTATCTGTGCAGGTGATTAAATTATCACCTGTGCAATACAAGGAAATCCTGAAAACATGACCTGTTTGCAGCCCTTAAGGAATGTAGTTTGAGACCTCTGCTCTAGGTATTTGGTATGTGAAATGCAGCTGTTTTGAACCTAGCTCTAGTGGTATTTTTTTAATACCATCACTTTATTGTATATATAATTTTTTGGAGAGGCTGGGAATAAAAAACTTATTGTTTTTTTGACACCTTTAATTGTGCCCTATGTCTGACATACTGTCCTTTTTCTGTATGTTACTACAACTTCTTTAGTGTATTATCAAACAAAAATATATGTATAATTTATTACTACTGCTCTTTATTAGGCCCTTTATACGCCTTACCAAAAGCAGCGGTCCTTCATCATGCCTCATTCCCTGCTGGCATGGCTACCCATTAACGCTATATAACTGTGTTGTTGGGAAGGAAAGTGATGTGAGTATATACAGTGCTTCTCAATAAATCAGAATATCATCAAAAAGTTATTTCAGTTCTACAATACAAAAAGTGAAACTCGTATAGAGTCATTAGAAACAAAGCGATCTATTTCAAGTGTTTATTTCTGTTAATGTTGACTATGGCTTACAGCCAATGAAAACCCAAAAGTTATTTCAGTAAATTAGAATAATTAACAAAAACACCTGCAAAGGCTACCTAAGCATTAAAAAAGTAACTTAGTCACTTAGTCTGTTTCAGTAGGCTCCACAATCATGGGGAAGACTGCTGACTTGACAAATGTCCAGACGGCAGTCATTGACACACTCTACAAGGAGGATAAGCCCTAAAAAGTCATTGCTAAAGAAGATGGCTGTTCAGAGTGCTGTATCCCAGCATATTAATGGAAAGTTGAATGGAAGGAAAAAGTGTGGTAGAAGAAGGTGCACAAGTAACCGGGATAACCGCAGCCTTGAAAGGATTATTAAGGCCATTCAAAAATTTGAGGAATATTCAAGGAGTGGACTGCTGCTGGAGACCTATTGCTTCAAGAGCCACCACATACAGATGTATCCAGGACATGGGCTACAAGTCTGTCATTCCTTGTGTCAAGCCACTCATGACCAATAGACAATGAAGCATCTTTCCTGGGCCATGGGGGAAAAGAACTGGACTGTTGCTCAGTGGTTCAAGGTGTTGTTTTCAGATGAATGTAAATTTTGCACTTCATTTGGAAATCAAGATCCCAGAGTCTGGAGGAAGAGTGGAGAGGCACACAGTCCAAACTGCTTGAAGTCTAGTGCGAAATTTCCACAGTCGGTGATTGGGGAGCCATGTCATCTGCTGGTGTGGGTCCACTGTGTTTTATGAAGTCCAAAGTCAGCACAGTCATCTACCAGGAAATTTTAGAGCACTTCATGCTTCCCTCTGCTGACAAGCTTTTTGGAGGTGGAAATTTTATTCTCCAGTGGGACTTGACACCTGTCCACACTGCCAAAAGTACCAATACCTGATTTAAAAACAGCAGTATTCATGTGCATGATTGGCCAGCAAACTTGACTGACCTGACCTATTGTCAAGAGGAAGATGAGCGACACCAGACCCAACAATGCAGACGAGTTGAAGGCTGCTATCAAAGCAACCTGGGCTTCCATAACACCTCAGCAGTACCACAGGCTGCCTCTATGCCACACTGCATTAATGCAATAATTGATGCAAAGGAGCCCCAACCAAGTATTCAATGCATTTACGGAACATACATTTCAGTAGGCCAACATTTCGGATTTTAAAATAATTATTCAAGCTGGTGTTATAAAGTATTCTAATTTACTGAGATAATGACTTTTGGGTTTCCATTGGCTGTAAGCCATTATCAACATTAACAGAAAAAAAAAAACACTTGTTAAATACAGAGACGCTGTCGCCATGCAGTTCAAGTATTAATCTACAACCAGTATTAGGAACTTTTAGAGGGTTCTTTTATTTTTTTTCTGGAAATGCATTTTCATTAAATACTATACAAAATCAGTGACATTTAGAAGAAGATAATCTCTGATCCATGACCTGTTTAATCTATGGAATAAAAATGAATGTACATGGTGATCTGGAGTTTCTTGCCTATCCAATGGAGATAATTGTGAAAAGTGTTCTGTGCAAACACGTGTCTTGAAAATCAAAATTATTTTTCATAATTATCCTTGGCAAAATGTTTCTTTACGTTATGCAAATTAGCATGTTGCTCTTATATAATCGTATTTTCATCATTCCGTTGGCTTCTGTGCTGACATCACCAGTTTAAGAGGCGAAGGCTTTGATAGAAGTGAGAGCCTCTGTTTTAGCATACATGCACCTGAAGAACCTGCACCTTCATTTCAAAATACAGCTGGATTTGATGTCTCCAGCAGAAATGTGGAAAAAGTGATATAATTACTGAATTACACAATTTGCCAGTAGCGTGTATTGCTACTCAATGTGAAGCACAGACCTAAAAATAAAATCCAATAAAAGTTTACTAAGTGTTTATAGAATTCACTTCAATTTTTTCCATTTTTCTCTTTTAGGTTTAACAAAAAAAGTGTACATTCTTCATGGTTAATAAATAAAGATAATCTCCATGTTTTTAGCAAACAATTCTGAAGATTTCAAACACATTTTATCTGTATGTGAATAGAAAAAAAACAGTTAGGCCGCATTCACACTTTGCATATTTGGTCAAATTGGGAGCGGAACAATCTGAGGAAAAGTATAATAGAAACACGTCACCACTTCTGTATTTTTCATCCACCCCTGGTTTTGTCTTACAAATACTAAGGTAAATTACTGACCAAATACGCAAAGCGTGAATGTGGCCTAAGGGCTGGTTCCAGGATGTGGCATGTCTTATTTCCATGTGGTGAACAAGCCATTGAAAACTATGCTCTTTCATATTTTGCAGTGCCTTATAAGCAAATCTTTGATGTGCATGCATGTCAGCAAGCACCAAATAAAAGGAGAAACACTATTGGTAGGTACGCCAACTTCATGCTCATGGCAAAATGAGGTGGAGTTGGTATGGCTGCAAACAGAGACCCTATAGGCCTAGACAAGTCAGCCACAGCTGACACAGTTTGGACACACATTTAAAGGGAATCTGTCACCCCATTGTTGGCATATAAGCTGCGGCCACAGCCATCAGGGGCTTCTCTGCAGCATTCTGTAATGCTGTAGATAAGCCCCGATGTATCCTGAAAGAGAAGAAAAACGAGTTAGCGTAAAGTACTGCAGTGTGCAGGCGTCGGGAAAGGTCAAAGAGGTCCGGCGCCTGCGCACTGCAGTATTTTACTCTGCTCTCAACAGGGCAGAGAAAGTACGCCTGCACAGGAGCCGCTGCAGAAGTAAGAAGGGGGACGTCTTCTCTATGATTCTAGAAGATGGGAGGCGCCTGACCGGACCGCGACACCCATCGGACTGGATCCCCGGGTAAGTATAATCTAACTCCTTTGTCTTATCTTTCAGGTTACAATGGTGGCTTATCTACAGCATTACAGAATGCCGTAGATAAGCCCCTGATGGCTGTGGCCACATCTTATAGGCCAAAAATGGGGTGACAGAATTCCCTTAATGCTAACAATTTAGGGTAACAAACATAGAAGCACATGTTGGCGTGTACAACAGGTGGAGGCTTATGCTAAGGAACTGTGACAGCGGATAAACAAATGATAACCGTATTATGCATGGTATTTACTTTAGACTGTAGTCCACCATGTTTATATTGAAGATATTAGTAGCTGTATGTGATGGGCCCCCTGAGGTCCAGTCACCACAGAGGTACTGCACCTCATCCAGAGGTGTGGTATCCCACCCTCAGGTAAGGCGGGGACACCACCCAGGACTCCTAACACACACCAGACTGGCCAGGAAATGGTGTTGGGCAGTTTGTGGGGAAGATAGGTAGAAGGGGAGGAGCTTAGGAAGTGGAGTGATTGAGGACATCCAGTCAGTGACAGTGAGGTGACAGTTAGTGTGAGGTAGAAAGATTGTTCTGGAAAGAGAGTAACATCTAGCAGGAAAGAAGCTCCTAGGAGAAGAGAAGGGGTCCAAGGGGCACGGGTAGTGTATGTCCAGACGAGGAAGGACCAGGCCACAGTGGGGGAGCCAGCCCCTATGCCTAGTGGAGAATGTCAAACAAGGCTCAGCTAGCAAGCCAGAGGCTGAGGTAATTTCAGATGCCGCAGCCACAGGTATTCCCTAAAAAGGCAGCCAAGATAGGAGCAAGGGGACTTTGAGAACATCGCCCGACAGGGTCTGCGGCTGCCGGCTCGGGGACACTGCTTGTGAAGGCGCAGGGCAGGAGGGAAAGGAGAGATTAGCGCAGAGAGGCGGCCTGAAAGGAGAACATAAAGAGGAGTCCTGAAAAGGTGTCACCAATCTACCTGGGAGTTTAATGGACCCCTCCCCCAGAGGACACAGTGCCAAGTGGGCTACTGTACGTAGGAATTGTGAGTAAAAACCCTGAAACTGCACCCAACTGTGTCCTTCGTGTTATTAGCATCTCGCCTGCCATACACCGCACTCACCATCACCGGCTCAACTGTTACCCCCTGAACTGCCCTGGGACACGGCTCTACCTGGGGGGGCGTAACCATCTTTGCTGCCCTAATGCCGTCCCAGAGGCTCTGCATTGCAGCGTCTGCTATTTTTGCCGAGTACCACGGGTGGCGTCACGATTCCCCTTTTCCTACCATTTTCCTATCATCGCCCACCCCCCCCCCCATTGAACATCCATCTTTACTGGATGCCCGGGGCTACCGACCGGATCACTGCCACTGTGACACATCCCCTTTAAAGAACCTGACCAGCCCGGTACCGAGTAACGTAAGGCCCTGTGGGGCACTCCATATGTTGCAGGTAAAGCATTTCATTCTCTCAATAAGTGCTGAGTGATTCTGCTGAAAGCTGAAATCTGCAATCGTGTAGCCTATAGTAAATGTAACATTGCTTGTCCATTTTTCTCTATCGAAACCTCCTAAAGCAGGGTTCCCCAACTCCAGTCCTCAAGGCCCGCCAACAGATCATGTTTTCAGGATTTCCTTAGTATTGCCCAGGTGATAATTGCATCACCTGTATAATATAAGGGAAATCCTGAAAACATGACCTGTTGGTGGGCCTTGAGGACTGGAGTTGGGGAACCCTGCCCTAAAGCATTTTTATTGTGTTATCAATATTGTGTCCACTGAATGTTTTGAGTCAATGCTTCAACTGGTTTCTAAAAACCTGTTAAGCAAGTTGAAGATGAAATTATCGCTAAAAGAGCTAAAGTTAAAGATGACACCTTTCCTTTGTATATTGCATTTTTTACATTTTAAAAATACCTAAATAGAAAATGGTCCGATGCAAAACTTTGAACACCCTTGGAGATTTGTATGCTCAGATCATTTTGACAAAGGTTTCAGACTTTAGCCTTCTTTATGCAAAGAAGCATGCAAAAGAGCTTATAAACAAGCCTGATGCATTTTGGAAACAAGTCCTGTGGGCTGGTAAGGTTAAAATAGAACTCATTGGCCACAATGATCAAAGGTGTGTGTTGAGAAAAAGGGCACAGAATTTTAGGAAAAGAACGTCTTTCCAACCATTAAGGCCTGTTTCACACATCCGTTTGTCAGCATCAGTCAAGATCCCCCGATTTGGTAAAAAAACGGATCCGCCATTTTTCTTGGCGGATCCGTTTTTTCCCCACAGACTTGCATTATCGGCAGATCTTGACAGATGTTCATCCGTTGGATCCGATATTTTGCGGATCCGCCAAAATTTTGGCATCCGCTGACATCACTGGGCGGACAATGCAACGTTTTTTGCAACTTCGGAACTGGGAGATTTAACCCTAAATACCGGCCGCAGGAAAAAAATCTCTCTCTCTCCTCTTTTACCGCGAGATGCCGATCCTCCCCGGATCCCGCGAGATGCCTGCCCGCTCCCGGATTATTATGTTTTTTTTCAGCGCGGTTCCTTTAAATTTCACATATCAGCGGATCCCAGCGCACGAACGGTCTGGTAGCTCACGTTGGTGTATCGTCGCCCGCGAATCCGTTCTCTGCCTTTTTGGTGGATACCAACTGACAAGGAAAACGTAAGTGTGAAACAGGCCTAAGCATGGGGGTGGATCAATCATACTTTTGGGCTGTGTTGCAGCCAATTGCATGGGTAACATTTTGCGGGTAGAGGGAAGAATGGATTCAATGAAATTTCAACAAATTCTTGATGCAAACTTAACACCATCTGCAAAAAGCTGAAGTTGAAAAGAGGATGGCTTCTACAAATGGATAATGATCCTAAACACATCAAAATCCACAATAGACTACCACAAAATGTGCGTGCTGAAGGTTTTACCATGGCCCTTGTGGTAGGGGGCCAGATTGGGGGGTGGTCCACTGCTTACCACGACCGGACGATGCAAGGACGAGACGGAGGCAGAATTCAGTTGTAACAGATCCGAGTTTATTGGCCATCCTCCTGACGACCTTAGCCATGCACCGCAGTTACTTTACAGCTCTCCGTTTCCAGGCCCGGGTATCTTTCACCTTTCCTTTAGTCATGTCGACGTCCCTCGCGGATCTTTCGCTGGGGCTGTCCTAGACCAATCTACCACCAGCGCTTCACCTGCCCGAGGTCGTTGTCCAATCGGTACCCCCGGAGCCTCGTCTGTCCTGCAGTACGTTGTGTCAGGGCCACCCCCCTGACTGTCTTCTCCTGTCAGTCCCCTCGTCGAGCTCTTCACCGTTCTCCGTCTTCTGTCCTGAGTTTTACCATGGCCCTTTCTGTCATTGCTACCATCCGTCTCTAGTGCACAAACCGTCCCTTCTACCTCCAGTCAAGTCTGTCCATCAAGTCACCTTCCGCACACTCTCCGTTCCTTTGTCCATTGTCGTCCCGACAATCGTACTCCCTACCTACGTCATCCTAAAGCTTGTCCACTGTCTGTTGTCGGACCGGTCGTTGGGCCAAACCCGCTGCCCATGGGGGCCAAACCAAACCGGGAGCACCATGCTCCGAGCAGCCTACTGCTACCCGCCGGCGCCCATGCCACGTGACAACTTCTTTCAGATTGGCGAGGTCCACCCGGACTACTCTATGGCGTGAACCTCCCACTACTCTCCCCTTCTACTACCTTCAGCTGTCCGGAACACCATGACTGAGGCCTTTTGCCTACCAGGTCATCATTGGCGCCAGCCCGTCCTTTTGGAGTGTCCGTGGTGTCGGGGACCTGACTGACAGACCACTGTCTGGTTCGATATCTCTCGTCTCTTTGTCCACTTAAAAGAGTCATGGTAGGTGTCTTCGTTACATCTACCTTGTACCCGGGACCTGTTAGACACACATTTTTTTTTTGGTTACACACACTATTCGTTAAATCAACTTTTAACATACCGTATATATAATTACCACTACTTTAATAACAATAGGAGTTACTCAACCGGAGTAACCCCCTTTTTCTTTTTTTTTTGTTTGTTTTTTTCCTTTTTTTTTTTCAACATAACATTTTCTCACAGCATCTTTAAAACAAAATATAACTACTCCCCCTTCCTTTAGCATTAGAACTTCCTCCCCCACATCTTTGCTAAGTCAGGAGAAAAGGTCAAACAATAAAAACATTCTTCTTAACCTGGACGAAAAACTGTCCTCGTAGCCTGCACAACGGTGCAGAGAAATCTCGACAGTCTGAGCCATCTCCTGATAGCCGGTAGCAAGGGGCCCCACAGCCGTGGCGCTCCCGGGATGCAGGGAGTGTCTCTATGGGTCCTTTTTACGGGGTCTCGTGACCTTCGGGTTCAGCGATTACGGCTACCGCGTAGTAGTCGCAGGGACAGTACTCCTTGTAGTACGACACCAAGTTCCCCTCCCGCAAAGCCCGGCCGTGACAGATGGAAGCCACATTGATGTATACCTTCTGGCCGGTTGCGAGGTCCCGAATGAACCCATATCCCTTCTCCAGGTTGGTGTACACGAGCCGCCCCGTGCAATGCAGTGATATTATTTACTTTACCAACTTCTATTTAGGGCTGATGCATCACACACACAAATTGGATGACAAAAATATTTAACCCCTTCCCGATATGCGCTGTACATGTACTGCTCTGCGGGAGATGCGTTCCCGCAAACAGCAGTACATGTACGGTGACACGATCGCGCGGCCTCACGCTGAGCGCCGCGGTGATTGCGTGCGGGTGTCAGCTGTATGTGACAGCTGACACCCCGCAGCAATGCCCACGGTCGGTGCTAGCCCTGAACGCAGGCATTTAATCCCACTGATGCCACTGTCAGTAGTGACAGCAGCATAGAGGAGCATCACGCAGGGAGGGGGATCCCTGTGCGCTTCCATCAGGACAGCGTGATGCGATTGTGTTGTCCTGATGGTCTCCATGGAAACCCCTAGGCACCAAGATGGCCGCAGGGTCCTTCTGAGTCCTGCAGGGAAGGTGACTTGTGCTAACATGCCTCCTTCCCTGCCATTCAGATCCTGATCTGATACTCTGCAGTGCAGTGTCAGATCAGCGATCTAATTTAATATAGTAATGTCCCATATTGGGACAATGTAAAAAAGTAAAAAAAAAAAAATTAAATGTATTTTTTTTAAAAAAATCCCTAAAGAAAAAAAATATTTTACCAATAAATACATTTATGTAAATAAAAAAACAGTAAAAGTACACATATTTGGTATCGCCGCGTCCATAAATATCCGCTTTATTAAATTGTCCCACTAGTTAACCCTTTCAGTGAATAGAGAAAAAAAATAAAATAAAGGATGAGGCAAAAACCAATGTTTTATCTTCATACCATTGAACAAAAAGTGCAATAAAATGCGATAAAAAATAGGGATGTAAATAAAATTGGTACTGCTGAAAACATCATCTTGTCCTGCAAAAAACAAGCCACGATGCAATCCCCTCAGCAGAAAAATAAAAAAATTATAGCTCTCAGAAGAAAAAGATGCAAAAATAATTATTTTTTCTATAAAATAGTTTTTATTGTGTAAAAGCTCCAAAACATAAAAAAATATAAATGAGGTATTGCTGTAATCGTACTAAACCAAAGAATAAAGCGGTCTTACCAATTTTACCATACATGGAATGGTATATAAAAAAAAAATCCCTAAAAGCAATTCCTGAATTGCTGGTTTTCGTTCATTCTGTCTCCCAAAAATCAGAATAGAAAGCGAAAAAAAAGTCATGTGCCTGAAAATGGTACCAATAAAAACGTTAGCTCGTCCCGCAAAAAAACATGCCACCACATGACTCTGTCAGCCAAAATATAAAAATATTATAGCTCTCAAAATAAGGTGATGCAAAAGCGTCTTTTAATGTGTGACAGCAGCCAATCATAAATACCTGATATAAATCTGGTATCGCTGTAATCGCATCAACCCGAAGAATAAAGTCATCTAATCATTTATACTGCACGAGAAACGACGTAAAAAATAAATAAAACCAATTCTTCACATGCTATTGATTTTTTTCATTCTGCCTCCCAAAGATCACAGTAAGGCCAGGATCACACATGCAGGGAATACAGCCGAGTCTCGCATGTTAATACCCGGCACTGCCGCCGACACTCGGGAGCAGAGTGTGCGGCTGCATAGCAATACATGGAGCCGCACGCTCCGCTCCCGAGTGCCGGTGGCAGTGCCAGGTATTAACATGCGAGACTCGCCCATATTCCTCGCATGTGTGATCCCTGCCTTAGGCTCGGCACACATTTATCCTGTGCACTGCACTGAGCGTTTACACCAGGGTTTCTGTGTAAATCTCTGAAATATGTGATTCAGACAGAACCCCCAGTGGAATATTCTCTATAATGAGGCAGATGGAGGCACCGTGGACGCCGTCTGACCTGTGATCCGGCGGTGTGCATCTTTTTAGGATTGCATGCAAGTGCCATCGGCCACAGTTTTGTGCACTTCTGAAAAGGACACCGCTGAACAGAGGCCAGACGAAGTCCAGAGTAAATCTGCTGCCTCATTATAGTGAATGGATCCATTGGGATTTCATCTGTCACGTCCCTCAGAGATTTAGATGGAAACCCCAAAGTAACTGATCAGCGTAGCGTGCCAGATAAATGTGATCACAAACATTTTGTAAAATGTTCCCCAATAAAAGCTTCAACTCAATCTACAAAAAAGCAAGTCCCCATGTGGGGAAGGTGACTTGACGTGATATTGATATGGCACAGAATGCGTGTCGTCATCTCATCTTAATTGTCTGTGGCCGAATTGGATCTCTGGCAGAGATTATATGTGCACGGAGAAAAGAATACACAAGACAAGGTATATCAAGTCAAATGATTCTTCCCTACTTTTAATCAGAGATGTACAGTTTTTATAACAGAAATCGAGCTGTCTCATTGTGTTACATCATGGGTTCTTTTCCAAATTTCTGTTTACTCCAAATAGCAAATTAGTTTTGATCTCATATGATCTCATATGTCCTGTATCCGCTACATAATCATTATGCACATAATTATCGTTTTCTAGCCCGATCCACCCTAGTCCACCCAGTTTCGATGAAGCCTAGGTGGGTTATACAATACAGAAATAAGTCTTAGAAAATCAGAAGTATCTTAAAGCTATATGATTCTAATATTCAGCAAAGCGTCCATATAGTATAATAGTGGTATAATTTTTGATTCTTGTATATATTCATATGCTATATATTCTCCCCTTAACAGTCCCCCCTTGGAGATATGCAAAAATCAAAATCCTAATCTCGTCGAACCTATCAATCTGTCCTCCCGGCCCACCTATCTCAACAATGCTGGAACCTAACTAACTAATCTTCACCGTATATACGAGACGACCCATCTCTAGTAGATGGACCCCCTCCTAACGGACTTTGCACAGGAGGAAGTCAGATCCTGGACTCTCCCTCGTTGGTTTGCTTCAGGCAGGCATATTCTGGAGGTGGTGCTCGCATGGTTTCATAGGGACATCTTTCATACAGGGGATCTTCAAAATTGGCATGCATGGTCATCACTGTGGTTTCCATGGTCATCGTCATCATTTTCTTAAGGCATGGAGCTATGCAGCATAGAATTAAGGAAAATATGATCAAAGGACATAAAATAGCTATTGTAAACTTAATGGGTCAATAATTGCCTTTATGGCATCCCCAGTATATTTTATAAACCGTTGTTGATTATAGTATAGGTAGTTTATCCACTTTGCATTCTTATTTACAGGGATGGTGGGTTTAAACACAATTGCTGTCTTGTTCTCGACTTTGAATTTGTCAGGTGCCCCCTGTGTGCCCCCACTGGTATCTATGCTTCTTAGCAAAAATGTACCTTTTTTTGTCACCATTTTCCCTCCCAAGTTTAGTACTTGAGCCTAGTACATATAACCCTTGCTCATTCTCTGAAGGGTTGTCAATAGTAAGGTACAGAACTATGCATCCCTCCTTGGGGCAGTGGGTGGCAGGGAAGGGTAGGCCTGGAAGGGCTCTCTGGCCTTTAAAAGGGGCTTTGGACAGAGTCATGCAGCTTAATAGGCTTATTCCCCATTTGTCCCTTTGCTGTAGTGCCTGGACTCGTTGATGTCTCCAGTCACTTTCACCAGTGTGCCACCCAACAAGTGACCAGTCCTCACAGTTTGAACCTTCCCCTGTTTCAGCAGTAGTGACACAGATGAATTGTGTACTTAACCAGATGTCAAACTGTACCCTGGGGCTTGGACATTCTTATTGTGAGACAGTAGTCAAATTGATATGTTACTCTTGGGGTGGAGACATTATACCAGAATGTCAGTATACCCTTCTCATGAGTGACCACCCCTTTGTGACTGACTACCCCTTGAGCTAGGAAAAGGATAAGTGCCAGACGGATGAAGAGTGGCAGCCGCCACTGGACTCTGGATCCGGCATCTTCTTGCAGTGGGAAGCGTGGACCCATGGACTGCTGTGATAGTTGACAGGACTTGGAACAGGCTGTCATCTCTAGGTTCAAGGGTACATCTGTTGAACCTCTTGGTGATGAGGACTCAGTCATCGGGCAGGATCTGGTGGGCTCCTAGGTCCTCAGGATCTGGGATGGATAAAAAAAAACTCGAAAATATATTTTAGTCACGTTTTTAAACTTAGTCTGTATATAGACAACTATAGTGAGCAAAGTATAATCCTAAACTGTGAATATTTACAAGCAGAATCTTAGAGGGCTGAGTTTTGTTGGACCTGCTAGTGTGTGTGCATATTTGTGCATGTGTGTGACCCAAGGGAAAGACTAAACTCTTATGCTAAGACTTCCATGTTTCCTGTATAGCATCAAGTATGTAGAGTTTTGTTCGAGGCCTTACATTTTCCTTGTTCATCCTTAGGCGTATTTCATCCTGTGTGACTTCATCTTAGGTCCTTTTCTTCTTTTCTTCCTTGGATACTTGTTTCTGGAGTGTCAGAACATCTTTTTCCAGGGTTATCCCTTTTCCTCTGCTTCTGTGTCAAGCGGTATTACTGCTGCTTCTTTTGCTGTTACTACAGCTAGTCTGTTGCCCACTGCTTCCCTTGAAGTGTCTCCAGTGTGTGTGTGCTTTTACTTTTACCACCGCAACTCTTCCTGGCATCAACAAGGACTCCATTAGTTCTTGTATGGCTTTGTGGTGTCTGACCGGCGTTCCGTTAGCCGTGTTGAAGTCTCTTTCCCTCCACATTGATCTTGATAGCTTCATGTTGAGTGGACCTCTCATATGCTTCTGTCAAGGCCCACAGTCCTGCCTTTGGGTGTAGGCAGTGGTTTTGCTGGCAGCATGTATCTTCTGTAGCTACTGCTATACCAGTGTGCGAACGGCCTTCTTGGTCTGTGCATACCTTGGTCTATCCAGAAAGAGCGTCAGGTCAGGATCTTCCAGGTGTTCTCTTGCCTCATGACAGCGAGACAATGGCGTTCAGCCATTTCAGAGTTGACTACCTCTTCCACTAATGTGTCAGAGATGTGGTTTTCATCCTCCATCTTCCTCCCCCCCCTTTGGCAGAGATCGGAGGGTTTCTTAACATACATTTTCTTTCCTCACTCCACTATGGGTCATATCTGTCTTATAGATATCGACTGACTACTCCCACCCATTCTATCATCTGAATTCTGAATGTGTCTGAGGGACATGTGTGTGCGTCTTGAGACAAATTCTCACGGGATTATAAACAGTTGGATATGAGACTGTATAGGCTGTATGTACTCCTTATGTCCGAGTAAAGGGGTCTTCAGTGAACATAGTGATGTCTAGCTATCTTGAACACAGTAATATAGGGAATTAACCAATAATTAACACCAGAGTATTTCACAAATCTTGTGTATCCAGAAACTGCGCAGTCTTAAAGTACCTGATAAATTGTTAAAATTTCTGTTTCCTCAAAACTTTTGCTCTAAAACATTTCAAAAAACCATCTCACAGAGAAATGTAGTGACATTAATACAACATTAACTAAAAAGTAACAATGGATTTCGAATCTCACACTATCAGAAACATCTGTACAAATCAAAGCAATTACCATTCAAGCAATTCTCTTTCAACCTGAACAAATTTTAACAACTAACTTTATAATTATAGTATGCAGAACAAGACCAGTTTAACCAATATTCTCTAGTTTCACAACATATATATATATATATATACACACACACACAGAGTGCATTCAAAAAATTTTAACCACATGCTAGTACGCCTCCTGCCGGCAAATCATACATAATACAAAAGACAGAATGAATTCAAAACTGGCACTGACATCAAATACTGCGGATCCTTGACACCAAAACACTTCACAATTTACCTATTCATATGTCAGCCTGATTTGTAGAGATGGAAAATCTACACTTGGGCAAACCATACTTTTCAGGGAGAGAGCAATCACTCAGTCACATCAACACGGTAATTGTAATTACCCTTCCACCCGTTTAGAATAAAACCTATAAACCTATGCTGCAGCTAAAACACCATCATCTTAGCCAGATGATGTCCGGTGGGAAACCCGCAAGAAGTCACCAACCACTTAGAGGTTGGAAAATCACTAGTAATCAAGCCCCTACTCCCACTTGCCCACTGGGAGAGACAGTTCAGACTTCTGCGATCATCGGTCAAGCCGAGAGCAGGACCGGAACCAGAGTGACAGTGAATTTGCTCAGTACGTCTCCCTATCTATATTTTTTTCTTTTCAGGCTGGCTGAGGTAACAATCACATATGCAAACAACCAAAACAGCAAAGCAGAGAGGCAAAGCAGATAAGCCAGACAATTAAGGAAATCGTGACCAGGGTGAGTTTTTGGTGCTAGGACATGTCAGCTTGGTCACTATGTCCGAGTCTGACAGCCGACTGACCTTTATCTCAGCACGGAAACACTGGAGGGTTATAGGTAAGATGAATGATTTTCTTACCTAGTAGGAAGTGCACATTTCCACCCTCGAGTGGTCCGGTCCAAGAATAGAGGTCTTCTTTGCGGCTGGTCAGGTTCGAACTTTTGTCCTAGCCCCTTGTTCGGGCGCCAAATGATATTGATATTGATATGGCACACAGAATGCGTGTGTCGTCATCTCATCTTAATTGTCTGTGGCCGAATTGGATCTCTGGCAGAAATTATACGTGCACGGAGAAAAGAACACACAAGACAAGGTATATCATGTCAAATGATTCTTCCCTACTTTTAATCAGAGATGTACAGTTTTTATAACTGAAATCGAGCTGTCTCATTGTGTTACATCATGTGTTCTTTTCCAAATTACTGTTTATCCCAAATAGCAAATTAGTATTGATCTCGTAAGATCTCATATGTCCTATATCCGCTACATAATCATTATACACATAATTATCGTTTTCTAGCCCGGTCCACCCTAGTCCACCCAGTTTCGCTGAAGCCTAGGTGGGTTATACAATACAGAAATAAGTCTTAGAAAATCAGAAGTATCTTAAAACTATATGATTCTAATATTCAGCAAAGTGTCCATATAGTATAATAGTGGTATAATTTTTGATTCTTGTATATATTCATATGCCATATATTCTCCCCTTAACAGACGGACAGACTTGACTGGAAGTAGGAGGGGACGATTTGTGCACTACAGACGGAGGTTGGCAATGACAGAAAGGTAACAGCAGGGAAAGACAGAAAAGGGAGTGCAGTACCGAAATTTGACCACAAGATGGCAGGGGAGAGTGTAGTTCAGGACTTAACATCAGCTTACGGCTATAGAAACTGCTTAGTCATGGGGGTGGGGAGATAGGAACCTAGGAGGGGAATTCCCAGTGAGAGAGGGGATACAGTAAATAGGACTGGTTGGGGTTCCAGAGAGGCTAGTCCGGGGAGGAGCTCAACAGAGGAGGACTCAGGACAGGAGATGGAGAATGGTAAAGAGCTCGACCAGGGGACTAACCAGAGAAGACAGTCGGGGGGGTGGCCCTGACACAACGTACCGCAGGACAGATGAGGCCCCGGGAGTACCGACTGGACGACGACCTCGGGCAGGTGAAGCGCTGGCGGTAGATTGGTCTAGGACAGCCCAGCGAAAGATCCACGAGGGACGTCATCACGACTAAAGGGAAGGTGAAAGGTACCCGGGCCTGGAAACGGAGAGCTGTAAAGGAACTGCGGTGCATGGCTAAGGTCGTCAGGAGGACGGCCAATAAACCTGGATCTGTTACAATTGACTTCTGCCTCCCTCATCTTTGCCGCGTCCGGTCATGGTAAGCAGTGGACCACCCCCCAATCCGGGCCCTTACCACACCCACTCAGATCTGTCATTTGTTAACGGAAATATAGGGGGCTTCCACATTACTGGTAGCACAAAGGCTCTGGAAAAGCTAAATGGCTCCGTGCTCCCTGAAAGAAACTCAGCAAATTCTCCGCTCCCAAATACAAATACCCCCCATCCCTTCTAAGCCCCAGTGTACCTAAACAACATTTAGAGCCCACATGTTTTTTCATTTCTGTAGTGATGAGAGTTTGCCTAATTTACAGGTGCATGTCTCCAGAAGCACGGGCTGGGCATAACGTACTGGTCACTACAGAGTACTGGTCACTACAACAGCAGTTTGCAATTTTCATTCAGCAACATTTACTACTGCTTATTACTGGAAAGCACCCATGGAGTCAAAATCGTCTCTAAATCTGTAGATAACTTCCCAAATGGGAATAATTTCCAAAATGTGGTCACTTGAAGGGGGATTCCGCTTTTCTAGCACTTAGGGGCTCTTTATATGGAATCCGCAAACTAGTCTAGGAAAATCTGCGCTCCAGGAGGCAAATAGTGCTCCGTCTCTCCCGAGTCACTCCATATGGCAAAGTAGTACTGTACAGCCACATATGGAGCATTTCAATATTCAGCAGAAATTGTGGGACAAATTCTGTTGCCATTTTTACCCATTTCCCAGTGTGAAAATGTAAAACTTGGTGCTAACACAGAATCTTGGTGGTAAAAATGTAAATTATTTTTTCTTCACTGCCCAATGGTATAAAAGTTTGTGACACACCTGTGGTGTCAATATAATCACTGCACCCCTAGATAAATTCATTGAGAGGTTTAATTGGTAAAATGGAATCACTTCTGGGGGATTCTGCTGTTCTGGCACCTTAGGGGCTCTGTCAATGTGACATGGCACCCTCAAACAAGTGCAGCAATATCTGCACTGTAATATGGCACTACTTCCCTTCTGAGCTTTGCACTGTGCTTCAAAAGTAGTTTTCGAACACATTTGGGGTACCGGTGAACTCAGGAGAAATTGCACAACAAACTTTGGGGTCCATTTTCTCCTTTTACCCTTGTGAAAATACAGAATTTGTAACTAAAAAGATTTTTGTGGGAAAAATTTGATTTTTTTTTATTTTCACAGCTTAACGTTATAAACTTCTGTGAAGCACCTGGGTGTTCAAGACACATCTAGATAAGGTCCCAAAAGGGTCTAGTTTCCCAAATGGTGTCATTTGTGGGGGGTCCCACTGATTAGGTACATCAGGGACTCTTCAAACGCGACATGGCGTCCGCTAATTATTCCATCACATTTTGCATTCAAGAAGTCAAATGGACCCAAACAGTAGTATTCCTCCATATATGGGGTATCGGAGTACTCAGGAGAAAATGCACAACAAATTGTATGGAGCAATTTCTTCTGTTACCTTTATGAAAATGCAAAATTTGTAGCTAAAATATATTTTTTTGGCAAAAATGTGATTTTTTTTATTTTCAGAGCTTAATGTTATAAACTTCTGTGAAGCACCTGGGTGTTCCAGGTGCTCAATACACATCTAGATAAGTTCCCTAAGGGGTCTAGTTTAGAAAATGGTGTGACTTGTTGGTGGTTTCCACTGTTTAGGCAAATCCAGGGACTCTCCAAAAGCGACATGGCATCCGCTGATTATTCCAGGAAATGTTACATTCAAGTAGTCAAATGGCGCTCCTTCCCTTCCAAGCCCTGCCGTGCACCCAAAACAGTTGTTTTCCTCCACATATTGGATATCTGCGAACTCAGGAGAAATAGCACAATACATTGTATGGATCTATTTCTCTTGTTACCCTTATGAAAATGCAAAATTTGGAGCGAAAAAAAAAGAGGGGTTAAACACAGGTTGTAATGTAAGAAAATAGGTAACAAGCAAGGGGATGGATACTTTTGCAAGCCACTGTAGGTATGGCCAACTCTTACATATACAAAGTACATAGTATATATATGTATATTATGACTATGTGCGGTGCTTCCCCTCTCATGTCATACAAACTTATTGGAAGGTGCGAACAGCTGCATTCAGAGGATTCCTGTTGTTATCAACTGTATAAACAGGCATGAACCTGTTGCCACCATTTGGTCATTTATGTCTTTGGCCACCTAGTGAGGGACAGACTAAATTCCATCCTGATTGTGTGGCAAAATTGACTTCTGTTTGCTAAAAACACTGGATGGAGATCTAGTGAGTATGGGTGAAGGGATGGAGATAGCCAGATACACTTAAATGTCCATCTCCAAGTATTGACAGGTTATCTGTGTTTGATTTGCATGCTGATCCTATTATTTCCCTTTCCTGAGATATTCGGCACCAGAAGTGTCTGTCAATTATTCACTTCCCCTAACTTTATGATACATGTGCATATTTAAGGCTTGAGCTATTAAACAACTTGGGCCACGACAAAGCTTGTGCTACCAAAGATTCCGAAGTGCCATTGCTACATTGTAGCGTAATACAAGTGAAGAAGTCATTCCAAGCTAGAGTTCTTGTACTTGCTGCATTCATAGTACTTTAGGGGTCAAAAAGAAACACCATTCGTTTGTGTTGCGCTGCGATGTGTCAGCATCACATAGCAATCTTTATCAGCTTGACCTATGTTGTGGACAAAATCGACAAGAAAAACCAGTTCAAGGCCATGTTCACACATTCAGTATTTGGTCAGTATTTTACATCTACTCCTTTTCACCCACTCCTGATTTTGGCTTACAAATACTGATGTAAAATACTGACCAAATACTGAATGTGTGAATGTGACCTTATGATGGATTTGGTGTAATAACTGCTGGTCAAAACAATTTAGTCTATGTTGTCTAAAATATATAGCCACAAAAAGGCCAAGTAAGGCTAGTTTCACACTTGCTTTTTTTTGCAGCGCGTTTTTCCCGCAAAAAAACGCATTGAAAAAACGCATACAAAAGCATACAACTACTGCGTTTTTTTCAAGCATTTTCATGAGCATGCATGAAAAAAACGCAGCGTTTTTATGCGTTTGTATGCGTTTTTAGTGCGTTTTTACCGCGTTTGCGTTTTTTTCCAACATTAGGTGGCCCCTCACACTAACCCAAACCATGACTTTACTAACCCTGACCCTAACCCTGACCCTAACCCTGACCCTAACCCTAACCCTAACCCTGACCCTAACCCTTAACCAAACCATACTTAACCCTAACCCAAACCCTAAACCCTAACTAACCCTAACCCTAACCCTAACCCTAACCCTAACCCTGACCCTAACCCTAACCCTAACCCTGACCCTAACCCTTAACCAAACCATACTTAACCCTAACCCAAACCCTAACTAACCCTAACCCTAACCCTAACCCTAACCCTGACCCTAACCCTAACCCTAACCCTAACCCTGACCCTAACCCTTAACCAAACCATACTTAACCCTAACCCTGACCCTAACCCCAACCCTAACCCTGACCCTGACCCTTAACCAAACCATACTTAACCCTAACCCTAACCCTAACCCTGACCCTAACCCTTAACCAAACCATACTTAACCCTAACCCTGACCCTAACCCCAACCCTAACCCTAACCCTAACCCTGACCCTAACCCTAACCCTAACCCTGACCCTAACCCTTAACCAAACCATACTTAACCCTAACCCTGACCCTAACCCCAACCCTAACCCTGACCCTGACCCTTAACCAAACCATACTTAACCCTAACCCTGACCCTAACCCCAACCCTAACCCTGACCCTAACCCTTAACCAAACCATACTTAACCCTAACCCTAACCCTAACCCTGACCCTAACCCTTAACCAAACCATACTTAACCCTAACCCTGACCCTAACCCCAACCCTAACCCTGACCCTGACCCTAACCCTAACCCTAAACCCCCTTAACTAACCCTAACTCTAACCCAAACCCCTAAATTCCATGGTTAACAAAAAAAAACGCATGTGCAAAAAAACGCATACATGAGCATGCCAGTGCGCATGTATGCGCATCCATAGGCTATAATGGCCATTTTTAGCGCAAAACGTGCGCATATGTGCGCATGCGCTTTTTTGCAGGGCCAAAAAATGCAACATGCTGCGTCTGGAAAATACAAACGCACACCCCAAAAAAATGCAGCGCATGAAAATCGCATACATGCGCTTACCAGCGCGCAGGTATGCGCACCCATGTTAAATATAGGGGAAAAAACGCATGCGCACGTATGCGTTTTTTTCCAGCGCAAAAAAACGCAAATGTGAAACTAGCCTAACCTGTTGCTCCATTCTGCATGCATAATCTCTCTTGTCTTATCACCTTTTGTTTATGCATTTTCAGTTCTCATTTCTGTCCTACCGATTTTCTTTCTGCCCTTCTTTTATAAGATGCACAAAGTAATAAAGTGACCTCTGGGAACAATAAAGCAGAAAAATCAGTAAAGCAAAAGGGACAGTTTGTGCCCTTAATTAAAAATAGTTCTAAAAATAATTACAAATAATTGAAACTCCGAAGGTATGTGCACACAGAGGTTTTTTTGCGACTGCAAAAACAACGCGTTTTTGAGGCAGAAACTGCCTCAGGAAACACTCCTTTTCTGTAGTGCTTTCTAGGCATTTTTTTTTTCCTGCAGCAATTTTATTAGCATTTTGGTAGCATTAGGGCCCGTTGTCAGTCAGTGCTGGGACGCAGTTACAGCTGCCGCTCATTATGTACTGAGCGGTGACTGAAGCTGAGCCGGCCACACCCCTTTGTCTTAAAGTCCGAGGCTGCTGGGAGGAATAAAGTTAATTTCTTCCCAGCAGCCAGGCATCTGCACGGCTTCAGAGTGCTATTTACCTGCTGACTACCCCTTATCTGCAGAGTAATAGAGTTTTATTTAAATGACAGGTTCCCTTTAAATCGTCTGTGTGGAATTAACATCCACAGCAAGTTAACTGATATGCTGTGACCTGGAGATACTGTATCGATAACATGTACTGTTCCTCAGAGTGACAAGGTGGACAGTAGTGTGAGAAACCTTTTCCTACATAAGCTTTATTAAGGCTACAAGTGTTGTGAATTCTCTCTCTGGCTTCCCTCTGGTGATTACTGAAGATAGTTGAGCTGGTTAGATTGAGAGTTCTCTTTCTGGGCTCCCTCTGGTGGTTACTGGAGGTAGTGGAGCTGATCTGATTGACAGAGGCTTGCCACCTGATAATGAGGAAGACGATTGGAGATCTGGGGATTCTGATTGGGATTTAAGACAACTGATTAGTGGGGGCGAAGTCATGCGACTTCAGTGTTTTTGTGCATCAGACGTGTTGGACTTTTTTGCAGGGTTTTTTGCGTGATTGCAGACAGTGTCTTTCCTTTCCTGTCCTGTCTAGTCAGTGTTGGCCCCATCGTTTGCTCAGTCTATTTTTCTGCCTGCATTTGTGTTTTCATCTTGTCTCATCGACAATATGTTTGGGGGCTATGTATTCCTTTGGGGTCTGCTCCGGGGCAGTTTAGATTTCCCCTTTCTTGCTATAGGCTTAGTTAGCACTCCGGCTGTGCCGAGGCGTCTAGGATCATCGTAGGTATGCCCCACGGCTACTACTAGTTGTGTGGACAGGATCAGGGGTCTGCATCCGCTTAGTTACCAACCTCTCTGGTTTTCTGTGGCTTAGCCTGGGCCTGCTATCCTCCTGGGTGACCCATTCATAACATACAAGTCTATGTAGACGGGAGGAGGGAGGAGCTAGAGACAGAGCTCATCCCTCCCCCTCCCAACTAGTAGCAGCCGCCACCTCCTATCTCAGTAATGGGACAGTTTGTCCTCACCGAATACAGATTTGACCTCAGAATTGAGAATTTTGATGACTGATCAATTCTAACAGTGAAAGAAGCAGATTTCTCTGATAAGATATATTACAAGCGTTATTATTTTCATTTGTACTATTGATTTATGAAATATAAATTATAATGATGGTTACAAAGAATTTCCTCCAGAGAAGTGAACTAATCATTTGTGTAGAATGATTGCTGCTAAATAACAAAAGATTATTATGACTGCCAGATTTGTCAAAAAACAATTCAAGATTGGGATCGAGTGGATAAATAGAGGTATCAGGAAATTTTAGGGTGTTAGTTGAGCCAGTAAGGGAAAATTGTATCTCAGGCAAGACTTTATTAATAAAATATATGGAAAGTCTAAACATGAACAAAATATAGGAACATTCTAACATGGAAAGCCTAAATGCGGTCCACGGACTAGAAATCGGAAGCTTCCTTGAGGAGGAGGATTGAACACCACATGCATCATCAGCGCATGGTATGTAATACTTACCGATTTTTTCATATACGCCATTATTTAATTTAATTGGTATGCTGTATATATCAATTTATATATACAGGGATAGGCCCCCTAGCATTACCACCACACTTCCTGAGGAATATTGGCGAAACGTACGTTGGGGTGTTTGTTTCATGGGTTAACATGGATAATGGTTTGGTCTTTCAGTTCTGATTATCTAATTTTTGGCATTTACTCGTTTGATTATATATATTTCTATTATTTTGCCATTAGATTACACTGCATTATTCTCCGGCACATATCCTTTATTTCTATACTGGATCAGACTCTTACATTGACATATTGACTGCCATATATAGTACATATTTATGGTAGTTACAATATAGCCTTTTTTCCACTGGGAATTGATTTTCCTGTGATTTAATTATTTATTTATTTGGCTCATGCAAATTTGACAAAATACCTGTCTCATGTCTTTTAGGATTTTCCTTGCTTATAGTGTGTTGTTTGTAGATTCATGTTTTAACATGCTAAATAACATTATATTTTATTATATTTATGGGAAATGTTTCATCACTTCTAAGCCAGTGTTTCTCAACTCCCGTCCTCAGGCCCACAAACAGGTCATGTTTTCAGGATTTCCTTAGTATTGCCCACAGGAGTTAATAAACACTGCTCTAACCGAACTGAGGTGGCTCTTAGTTCTCCTTTCTATTGTCTGAATTAAGTTCAGCATAGAAAATATTCAATTCCCCCCTGGTTCCAGACCATATAAAGAAAATATGTATCTGAACCAGCACCAAACTTATATACAGATTTATCCTTAAAAGTTGTCACAATGGATCCATACACAGAGCAGTGCCACACCTCTGCAGAAAGAAAGCATCCCCAAAAAGGTAATACTGCCTCAAGATAAAGCCCAAGTAAGTGAAGATGAAATCTATCATTCCCACATCGATGCTGGAGTACCAGGATGATATAGCCTCATGTCCGTTATCATGTGATATATAGGTATGTAATGACAACTCATCAAATAATGCCAGCCATGCTCCATCAGGAATCTGAAGAGTTGACATTTTAGTTAGAAAATCACTTGTGCCACGAGCACATGACTTTGCACAAATTGCATATTGCTGCAGTACCTTGTCCAAAAACATGGCAATATTATTGAAGAAAGAACCTTGTTCTGAATCTGTTGGACATCCACTTGAATGAATTACATCTTTAATGAATATTTGGTATCATGTAAATAACTTAACAATTAGATGTGAAATAATCAAAACCCCTGCCAACTTTTTGGCCATGTCACCATTTGTCAATGCAGTGTCAGCAATAATATTGATCTGTTTATTGAATATGCCAGTGGGATCGCCGTCAAGTTTAGTATAAGGCCAGGGTCACACTTGCGAGTGCAATGCGAGAAATTTGTGCGAATCTCTCACCTCAATACCCGGCACTGCCGCCGGCACTCGGGACCGGAATGTGCAGCTGCATGTATTTCTATGCAGCTGAACGCTCCAGTCAGAAACCGCCGGCGGCAGTGCCGGGTATTGACGCAAGAGACTTGCGCGAATTTCTCGCATTGCACTCGCAAATGTGACCCCGGCCTAAATGTCAATATCACAAAGTTGTTGACAGATTTCTGTAATGTAGATGGAGGTGTCCAGCAGCACTACAGCCTTTGTTCCTATATGCTAATGTTGTGATATTATAACTTATTTGACTCTATTTTTCAAATTCTTTAATTTTTGGTCACAACCTTCATATTTCAAAAATGGTAATTACGGCACTCTTGTGGATGGTGCCCAAGTAGGATCCTATCCCATGTAAAGCTTGTAGAAAACTTGGCATTCAGGTAAATGTTTTAAGCAGATAATTTTATTTTGTGCAGGCAATCCAAAAACAAGGAGATGTTTCGGTCCTACAAAGACCTTCACCAGTCAGACAGATTGCAGCGTGCACAGGGTTACAGGAAGAAACGAATGCTCAGGATATGCAGCACATGCCTCCAACATCCATATTTGTCTTGACCGCATGAGCACTCTTATTTAAGAGGCCAAAATCACCTATTGATCGGATGCCTCAAATACATGGAAAAATATTTATCAGAGCTTAATAGCCTAAAAATCCCTATGTAACTCAAGATCTAAATTAAACCAATCAGTTTTCTGAACTAGACAAAAAGATAACCCACATGAAAGTATTTCTTTTTGGAAATCTGTTATTGTAGCAGAAGAAATATTTACCACAAAATCATCAGACAAGGTTTTAGGAACGTTTACTGTGACATTGGTGGTCTCTTCATTGTAAATCTTGTTAATCGCTCTGCTGGTGGAGATCTGGGAAATGCATTTCCTATTTTTCCTTTCACTCCTACTAATTTTCCTTCTGGCTGTCATCTCATGTGGCCTCTGTTTAAAAATGTAACCTGGGTAGAAGAGATTAAAGTGTCATCTGTTGAATCAGTAGCAGTAAACCCCATAGTTAAACAATTTCGGTTTAATCTTTTTCCATACCTCCTGGATGGCTTTTAAATTTATCACCATCCTGTTAATTACCTGAACATTGTACCATTGTTTTAATCTGCTAGATTACTAGACCATTTAGATACGTTACTATGTTAATTCACTGTGTTAACTTTCATCAACTTGGTCAAATTTAATCAATTTTTGCAACTTGTTACAAAAAACAATCAATTGCTGACAAAACGCTGCTGAATCTTTTCTCATCTGTGATGAAAACCTACCAGTTCTGTTGGTGTTGTGGTGGCAAATGCCGCTCAAAATGCAGTGTGTTGACTTGCGAGCAAGAGTCTCACTACAGGACATTGGACCTTTATGCCATCTTCATGAAGTCTGTTTTTGACAGTTTGATTGCAATTATACACACTAGTAGTCTGTGGAAGTCATTTTGAAATGCTGTGTCACTTAAAAGGAACAGATACCAATATCACTTCTAGGTTGATGACCTTTCCGGTTATTCTTTTGCAGTGTCCCATCCAAGTGTTTGCTACATGCTCTTGAGCAAGTCTCACCAAGATCCAACGGGTAATGTTTCTGCTTGTGGAGAGGGGCATACCAAGCCTGGCAAGTCAATGTGAGATTTTTAAAGGGAACCGGTTATGTCATTTCAAGCATCTTAAGTACGTGATTAAATTCAATATTATATATATATATATATATTTATATCTATATAAAAATAAAGATTATTATTATTAATAAAATCGGCGCTGTAATGATGTCCAAAAGGCACTTTTATAGTTATATGGTACCTGCTCGATTAGTTACAGGGGTGTGCGTCATTTACTGTTCAGTTTCGATCGTCAACACCCATTCAATTTGATTGATTTGCCGGCTGGAATCTCACGCTTGCGCATTGCAGCACTTGGAGCTACGCTTATGCAGTGATGAGCGGAAACCACGCTTGCTCACTGTGTAACATGGAGCCGGCTGCGGTTGAACGGTGTCGAGCAGGGAGTCGTGCATCACGGGTGCATGCGCGGATCCCCGTTTGACACTGTGCAAGCACAGCTGTCTCCATGCTACACACTGTGGAACTGTGGCTGCCCGCTTGACACCACGCAAGCGCGGCTCCAAGTGCCACGCTGTGCAAGGACGGAATTCAGGTGGCACAACCAGACAACCAGGGATATCAATTAAATTGAGTGGATGATGATACCCATGACTGAACAGAAAATGAAGCACACCCCACTGACTAAATGAGCAGGTGCCATATAACTATATAAAGTGCTTTTTGGATATCATTACTGTGACATTTTTAATAAAAAACTTGTGCTAGTGATGCACATTGTAGAGGAGCATTGCAAGGCTTAAAACCAGAATTTCAATTTGCAGACACTGTGTTTCTGGGTACTGCCCTTCAGTGAAATGTGTAAGATCTGGTTTGGCTGGGTAAGTGACGTCTGACCGGTATCCAAGGGTTCACGTTTCTCCTTGCGGAGAGTGATATGTCTAGCCTGCATGCCAAGGTGTGGAGACTATTAAGCTGCAATGCTCCTCTGGGAAATATGCAAATTGTCTCTTCAGAGAGGAAGAGGATTAGAACTCTAGTGCCTCCTATAGGAAGTAGCAATCCTAAAAGTCAATATTGACTCTCCAACGAGCCTTGTTATATGACATAGAATAAAAGCCAAAACCAGAATCTCAATTGGCAGACACTATGTTTCGGGGTACTGTGCAAAGTGTGAGATCTGGTTTGGCTGGATGAGAGTCATCTGACCGGGATTCAAGGGGTAACGTTTCTTCTGGGTGAGAGTGACATTTCAAGCCTGATATGCCGAGGTGAGAAGACTTTAAAAGATCCCCTTGTATCTCCACAAGGTGAAACATTACCCCTTTATTCCTGCACATTCAGGGGAATATAGTACAGTGAGCAAGGAGCTCATACTCGGCATGTATCGAAATTGGCAACCACCACATGCTCAGTAGAGCTTGGACTCCCCCAGCCCCTGAAACGGATATCACTGATGACACTTCATTTCAGGGTGGGGAATGCAGCTCCAACAGTGACTGAAGCCCCAGCCCACTGATGATGTCCTGGTTGAGTATCCTAGTATGCAGTGGGGATTCTGAAATGAAATGTCATCAGAATGGAAGTAAAAAAAAAAAGATTAGGAATGATTAGGAAATTTTAACTAAAGTATATTAGAAAAATGATTACGTTATTCCAATAAATAGATAGACATTTAGGATTAAATTCAATGTTGGTTTCGGACCAATCCTTCAAATCTGATAATTACTAAATGTTTTTATTTAATCTAAAATTTTACACCAAGACATGTAGATGATAAGGTAAGATACCTATGGTTGAAGCTGGTGGTTAATATTTATGTATTACTATTTTTCACATCTTCAATCTGTATGATGGATACAGTGATGGTATTCAATATCTAACTCTAGGTCTCTACCTCCACGGTGAATAGCACCTGCAACACAAGGCCTGAAGTATCATCTTGTATTATTTATCCTACTCTACATTTACCACTTCATGACTGGGTGATTTTTCATTTTTGTGCTTTAAGTTTTTTCTTACTTTTTTCCAAAAGCTATAACTTTTTTATTTTTTCATAAACAGCCTTGTATGGCTTTTTTTTGGGACGAGTTGCAGTTTTGAATGACAACATTCACTTTACCATGTAATGTACTGAAAAATGGGAAAAAAAATTCAGTGAAATGGTGAGAAAAACTATTTTGTCACTCGTTTTTGGATTTAATTTTTATGGCTTTCATTATGCTGTAAAAATTACCTGACAACATGATTCTTCAGGTCATTGTGATTACAATGGTAACAAACCTGTATAGTTTTTTTTTTTTTATATTTTAGTGGCTAAAACAAAAATCACAACTTTGTGTTTGTTAAGGGCTGGCGGAACACACCAAATAATAAGATGGTGTTTAGGTGCGTTCGCAGCCCGGGGTCCACCGTGCAGAGGTGTTAACTGCTGCTCGGTAATGGCGGACGCGATATGGCGGTGAAATAACGGCACACACAGGGTTAACCTCACCCAAGGTGTACCGAGGCGAACTCTTATGACTTAGAGCCGCACTACCGCAAATAATAGATGCCGTAGCCTGTTTTCGCTCACAGAGCTCGGCAGAGTAAGTGCTAGCGTAACGTCACAGAACTCAGCCCTTAGACAGCAGGACTGAAGTCCCTCTAGACCGCTAGCGCCCGGCACCGCGACTGCGATACCAACAGGGATCAAATAAATGGCGTGTGCAAGTGTGCAGACGGCCGGTATGCACTGTGGCCAACAGGCTAGCCACTAGCAGGCACTGACTCAGTCTCTAAACCCTAACAACAGACGTATCAAAGGGTAGGGGTTTCATAATGAGTCAGACACCAGATACATGCATCCATCATCATACACACCAAACTATTTGAGTCTATCTTAGCACATGGCCGAGCGGCCATGCGAACCTTTTATAGCCGCAGGCGTCCGTGATCCTCCTTGCTTCTCGGATGGGCCAATCCGAACACGAGCAGGACCTGAGCACATGACCTTTGATCTCCAATGGGAGATCACTCCACAGGCATGCTCAGTGGTCCGACATGAGGACTTAGTCCCTGGAGGATCTTGCTGCTGAGCAGTATGCATTGCCAAAGCTGAACCAGGGGTGGCAGCAGCAAGCAAACCCACGGAGCTGGTCTGGACAGAGTACCGGGACCGACGAGTTTGCTGAGCAAGCTCCTCTGCGGCTGGGAAGGAATGGGAGACCGTCAGAGGCAAGGCTCGGGATTCCCGCTGTGCAGTGCCGGAAATCCGACACCTAACATTACGCCCCCTCCTCTCGCTCTGCTCAAACTCTGCAATGAGAAGAGGAGCGTGGATATTCTCCACCAGGTCCGGGCCTCTGGACCATGACCCTTCCAATCCACCAAGTAAAACTTTTTGCCCCGCATCACCTTGCATCCCACGATGGCATTGACCTCAAACTCGTCAGACGACAGATCTGATGTTCTGGCAGCTGGCTCAGAAAACCGGGACATGTGAACTGGCTTGAGGAGAGACACATGAAACGTGTCCGAGATAGCCAAGTGTGGTGGAAGGGCTAGACGGTAGACCACAGGATTAATCTGCTCGAGGACCTTGAAAGGACCGATGTAGCGTGGTGCGAACTTAGCGGATTCCACCCGCAGCCTGATGTTACTGGCCGAGAGCCACACTAAGTCGCCAGGGGCAAAGGTCAGAGCAGGGCGCCGGCGGGTATCAGCGGAGGACCTCATTCTCTCCTTGGAGACCCGGATAGCATCCTGCGTGCGGTCCCAAATGTCACGTGTTTCCACCGCCCAGTCTGCCACCCTAGAGTCGGTGGATGACACGGGCATGGGCACGGGGACGTGCGGATGCTGACCGTAATTTAAGAGAAATGGGGTCTGACCGGTGGAATCGGCTACCGCGTTGTTCAAGGCGAACTCCACCCACGGCAGTAATGATGCCCAATCATCCTGCCTAGCCGAGACAAAATGTCGCAGATATGTCACCAGGGTCTGGTTGGCTCTCTCCACCAACCCATTCGTCTCGGGATGATAGGCCGAAGAGAGATTTAGCTCAATGCTGAGCAGAGAACAGAGCTCTCTCCAGAACCGAGAAGCAAACTGGGGACCCCGGTCGCTGACAATCTTATCCGGCATGCCGTGTAGGCGGAAAACATGTTTAATGAACAATGCTGCTAGGCCTCGTGCCGACGGTAGCCGAGAGAGTGGTACTAGGTGCACCATCTTGGAGAAATGATCGGTGATCACCCAGATGACGGTGCTGCCACTGGACTTGGGCAGACCCACCACAAAGTCCATACCAACCATCTCCCAGGGCCTGTCCGCAACCGGCAGAGGATAGAGTAACCCAGCGGGCCGCTGCCGAGAGGGCCGATTCTGGGCGCAAGAGACGCACGCCTGAATATAGTCCTTGATGTCACGGGCCATATGCGGCCACCAGTACGTCCTCGCCAGTAGTTCAGTGGTCCGTTTGATCCCGAAATGACCTCCCACTCTGGACGAATGAGCCCACGAGAGGACCTCCGGTCGCAGATGGACAGCGACAAAAGTCTTGCCCGGAGGTACAGACTCAAGAGCAACCGGAGCCACGGTCCTCAGGCTCTCCGATGGGACTATCAGTCGAGGCTCCTCCTCCTCCTCTGATGACACCACAGAGCGAGAAAGAGCATCGGCTCGGACGTTCTTCTCCCCGGAGAGAAAATGTAGTGTGAAATGGAACCAGGAGAAGAACAAGGACCATCTGGCCTGAAGAGAATTCAGCCGCTGAGCCGTCTGCAAATAGACCAAATTTTTGTGATCGGTGAACACCTGGAAAGGATGGCGAGCCCCCTCCAGGAGATGTCTCCATTCTGAGAAGGCCAGCTTCATTGCTAGCAACTCCCTGTCCCCGATGGAATAATTCCTCTCCGCCGGTGTGAAGGTCTTGGAGAAGAAGAAGCATGGGTGCTTCCGACCTTGCGAGTCCTTCTGGAAAAGGACCGCTCCAGCACCGACGGAGGAGGCATCCACTTCTAGAATGAATGGCTTATCTACATCAGGGCGATGTAGAATGGGAGCGCTAGCAAAATGGGACTTAATGGAGGCGAAAGCCTTGGAGACAGTCTCCGACCACAGTTTGGGGTTCGCACCCTTCTTGGTGAGGGCTACCACGGGTGCAACCAAAGTTGAGAAATGGGGAATGAATTGGCGATAGTAATTTATGAACCCCATAAAGCGCTGCACCGCTTTGAGAGAATGGGGTTCCTGCCAATCCATCACCGCCTGTAGCTTGGCAGGATCCATGGCCAAACCCTGGGCTGAGATGATGTAACCCAGGAAAGGCAAGGACTCCTGCTCAAACACACATTTCTCCAATTTGGCATAGAGGGAGTTGGCCCGCAGGAGATCGAAAACTTTGCGAACATCTCTCCGGTGGGAGTCAATATCTGGAGAAAAAATAAGAATATCATCCAGATAGACTACTACCGAGGTGGCAAGCATATCCCGGAAGATATCGTTCACAAAATCTTGGAAGACGGCTGGGGCGTTACATAGCCCGAAGGGCATCACCAGATATTCATAGTGCCCATCTCTGGTGTTAAATGCCGTCTTCCATTCGTCCCCATCACGGATGCGAATCAGGTTATAGGCTCCCCGCAGATCAAGCTTAGTAAACACTCTCGCTCCCCATAGCCTATCAAATAGTTCCGATATCAGGGGCAGAGGATACTTGTTCTTAACGGTTATGGCGTTAAGTCCCCTGTAATCGATGCACGGACGTAACTCCCCATTCTTCTTTTGGACAAAGAAGAATCCCGCTCCCGCCGGGGACACCGACTTCCTAATGAATCCCCTTGCCAGATTCTCCCTGATATACTGCGACATGGCCTCTGTCTCTGGGAGAGATAGGTATACTCGACCACGAGGAGGCTCAGCGCCGGTCAAGAGGTCAATAGGACAGTCGTAAGGGCGGTGCGGCGGAAGGATCTCCGCCGCCTTCTTGGAGAAAACGTCTGCATACTGCCGCTATGGCTTGGGAAGCGAGGAGAGATCTGCAGGAACCTCAGAAGTAGCGACCTGAATGCAGTCCCTCAGACACCTACCCTCGCAGGACTTACTCCAAGCGAGGATTTTCCCCGAGGACCAGTCTATGTGGGGAGAGTGGACCCATAACCAGGGAACCCCTAGGAGGATCTGGTCGATACCTTCTGGCATCACAAGGAGAGACAACATCTCCTGATGAGACGGAGACAGAGAGAGTCTCAGTGGAGCCGTCTGGTGGGTGATTTGGGACGGGAGTGTCGCCCCATTCACCACCCTAATGGTGACTGGCTGAGGTAGCAAGACCAGAGGGACTGCGTGTTGTTGAGCGAAGGCAGATGACATAAAGTTGCCCTCCGCCCCAGAGTCCACGCAAACCTCCACCATCAGAGTGGAAGACTCAAACTCTAACGCCCCTTTAAACAGGAGCTTGGAGGAGAAATTAGCTGTGTCTAGTAGGCCCCCTCCGATAACCACTAGACGGGGGCGTTTCCCGGCCGCTGTGGGCACTGGTTAGCGTGGTGCCCAGTCTGCCGTCAACGGAAGCAGACTGGGGGTACCCGCACGGACCGGGCCCTGGACCCTGTGCGGGACACCTCCATGGCCTCTGGAGGCTCAGGCGGTGGGCCGAGGGGTTCCAGCGGTCTGGCAAAATTTGGAGCCAACTTATAGCGTTGGCGGGACCTGGAGCGCTCCAACCCTCGCTCAGTGAAGCGAACGTCAATCCGGGTGGAGACTGTAATGAGCTCCTCTAGGGTGGTGGGCACCTCCCTGGTGGCCAGGGCGTCCTTGACATGATCAGCCAGGCCTCTCCAGAATATGGGTATGAGCACCTTATCTGGCCACTCCAGCTCAGAGGCCAGAGTTCTGAAGAGGATGGCATACTGGCTGACCAAAGACGAACCCTGGGTTAGCGCCAGCAACTGGAGTGCCGTATCATGTGTGGCCTGAGGTCCCAGGAACACCTGTTTCAGAGCGACCAAGAAGTGTGTGGCACTCTGTACCAGGGGATACCCACGCTCCCACAGTGGAGTGGCCCATTCCAAGGCCCTGCCCGACAGGAGGGAGATGATAAATCCCACCTTGGCCCGCTCAGAGGGAAATCGTGTAGCCAGCAGCTCTAGGTGAATGGAGCACTGACTCACGAAACCCCTACACGAAGCACTATCCCCTGAGAACTTCTCGGGCAGCGGGAGGCGGGACAAGGTCGGGGCAGGACTGGCCGTGGAGACACGAGCGACAGCCTCTGTAGCTGCCTGAACGGCGACCGAGGTAACATCCGCAGCTGAGGTTGAACGCTCTAGCGCTGCCAACCTACCCTCCAGCTGCTGGATGTACCTATGCAGTCGTTGTTCATCCGCCATTATCGGCCAGACCCTGGCGCTAAGATAATGTTAAGGGCTGGCGGAACACACCAAATAATAAGATGGTGTTTAGGTGCGTTCGCAGCCCGGGGTCCACCGTGCAGAGGTGTTAACTGCTGCTTGGTAATGGCGGACGCGATATGGCGGTGAAATAACGGCACACACAGGGTTAACCTCACCCAAGGTGTACCGAGGCGAACTCTTATGACTTAGAGCCGCACTACCGCAAATAGATGCCGTAGCCTGTTTTCGCTCACAGAGCTCGGCAGAGTAAGCGCTAGCGTAACGTCACAGAACTCAGCCCTTAGACAGCAGGACTGAAGTCCCTCTAGACCGCTAGCGCCCGGCACCGCGACTGCGATACCAACAGGGATCAAATAAATGGCGTGTGCAAGTGTGCAGACGGCCAGTATGCACTGTGGTCAACAGGCTAGCCACTAGCAGGCGCTGACTCAGTCTCTAAACCCTAACAACAGACGTATCAAATGGTAGGGGTTTCATAATGAGTCAGACACCAGATACATGCATCCATCATCATACACACCAAACTATTTGAGTCTATCTTAGAGCATGGCCGAGCGGCCATGCAAACCTTTTATAGCCGCAGGCGTCCGTGATCCTCCTTGCTTCTCGGATGGGCCAATCCGAACACGAGCAGGACCTGAGCACATGACCTTTGATCTCCAATGGGAGATCACTCCACAGGCATGCTCAGTGGCCCGACATGAGGACTTAGTCCCTGGAGGATCTTGCTGCTGAGCAGTATGCATTGCCAAAGCTGAACCAGGGGTGGCAGCAGCAAGCAAACCCACAGAGCTGGTCTGGACAGAGCGCTGGGACCGACGAGTTTGCTGAGCAAGCTCCTCTGCGGCTGGGAAGGAATGGGAGACCGTCGGAGGCAAGGCTCGGGATTCCCGCTGTGCAGCGCTGGAAATCTGACGCCTAACAGTGTTACCATTTCTGAAAGCTGCAACTTTTTTATTTTTGTAGCGACGCATCTGTTAGCGGCTTGTTTTGTTGAGTAACAAACCTACATTCTTACTGATACAATTTTAGGTTAATAAAAAAACTTGATCACTGTTACATTTTTTTAGGGGAGTGCCGTAACCTTAAAACAGCAATTCTGACATTATGATTTTTTTTCTCTTTATTGTGTTTATCATACAAGTTAATTAGTTTTATATTTTCGTTGACTGGATTTTTAGGGTGAATGCACACGCTGCGGATTCACCTGTGGATTTTTCAGCGCGGATTTGCAGGTAAAACTGCAGGTAAAGTAACCTGCGGTTTTCCTGCCGATTTACCAGCGGTTTTCCGCTGCGGATTGACACCTGGACAATGGAACAGGTGTCAAACTGTTGCGGAATCCGCAGAAAGAATTGACATGCTGCGGATTTAAAACCGCAGCAAATCCGCGTGGAAAAATCCGCAGCATGTGCACTGCGGATTTGAAATCATATTGGCTAACATTCTACTGTACAAAGTCTGCAGAACCAAATCCGCTGCGGATCCGCAGCAGAATCCGCAGCGTGTGCACATACCCTTATGAGCGTAGCAACGCCAAATATGTTATTTTTTTTTTAATTTCTTTATACTTGTGAATACAAGGGTTATTCAAACTTCCCACTATATAAAATGAAGGTTTGGTTTTCATGGAAGAATCGCCGAACTATTTGAGCAAATTTATATTCATAGATGATCTGCGGTTAGTTCTCCAAGATGTGGAACAACTTCCCTGCTGAGTGCCTTCAAAAACTGTGTTTAAGTGTACCAAGAAGATTTGATGCTGTTTTAAAACTAAAGGGTGGTCAGACCAAATATTGATTTGATTTAGATTTCACTTTTGTATATTTTCCTTGCACTTTGTTAATTGCTAAAAATAAACCATTAACATTTATAAATTTGAAAGCATTCTCCCTTTGAAGTATTTTCCCATACCTGGTGAAAGCCTTTGCACAGTTCTGTATATATACATACAGTATGTATAGAACAAGAGAGAGATATATAGATATATATTGTTTCTTAACCACTAACAATTCTTAAAAATAATGGATCTTTGTGCAGATTTTTTGTGAGAAAACCTTTGTAAGCTACTCAGTGTTTGGGGGTAGGGACGCATCAACATGAACAGCTCAGGTGCAGGGAAAGTGTCTATTTTATGTCAAGGGGCTGCCTTCCTGTCACGGAGTTTATTTGAGGCTTATGTGACACGGAACAGCAGCTGCAAAACAAAATGAATATGAGCCCTAGAACAGTCTTGTTTAGACGTGCAGATAATAGGAATGAAACTGGCACTGCTCAACTAGAGTGCTCTGTGCACAAATTCTACAAGAGAGCACATGTTGTCTGAATTACTGAGCAGTAACCCACTCCCAGGGCTGTGACAAGGTACTTTGGAGCCCTATTCAGATGAAGCTGATGGTGCCCCCCCCCACATGAACCCTCAGCCCCCAAGTACAGGAATGGGTCAGAGTCTAAGATAAAAGGACCATTAATGCACCCCCCTTCCCCTCCAATGGGTCAGGTAACAAGTTCTGATGACCACTTCCACTAGAATTGTTGCATGTTTCACCAAAAATACCAGCAAAAGTAAAAAAAAGTGGTTTACTATAGAGGTGAGGCCCATCGTTAAAAAGGTTGTCCGATCTTAAGCTACAAGTCTAAAATCACTATATGTGAATCCTCACATCATGTGCGCTGTGAGGACTCTCTGGTGCTGGCGGTGGGAGAGGGCAGTTTTGTGATCAAGTATGTGATATGTATATTCCCGGCCACATTACAACTAGACTGTTTCTGGCCTTGCTCAGTACGTTTATTAAGTAAGGCTGAGCAAGGCTAGTTGTCATGTATGCAAATCACATACCTGCAGTCACACGCCTGCCGAATCACCACAGCACTGCGAGCAATGTGAGGATTCACAAGTCTGCAGACATACAGTGACTTGTAACTTAAAACTGGACAACCCCTTTAACATGTTTACCTTTGGCTGCTTCGTAGGCTATATTCCTACTATTGTTTTGCCTGTCTGAGAGCTGCTAAAAGAAAAACCTGACAGTACTCGGATCAGCTCAGATGAGCGATTCTGTTGATCAGACAAATCACATATTTTACTCATGTATTATTTTTAAACTGGATATACATTTTCAGATATGTAGTAAAGCAAAGTATGTTATGCTACTCATCATTACCTATGAATTTTTTTTTTCTTACAATGCTCTATACTGGTCACACCTGGTCCTTCCTACAGAACCTCAGATATCACATATGGAACCATATAATTTTCAGTTTTAACATAGCCATGAAGCACATTATGGTTTTCTACATGTGTACATGATCAGAACCAGTAGCAGAATGAAGTGACAGAACCGTCAGTAGATAAATGCAGCGCCAAAACCACCATCAGTAGATAAATTCAGCGCCAGAACCACCGACAAGTAGATAAATGCAGGGACAGATCCCCCATCAGTAGATGAATGCAGCGTTAGAACCATCATCAGTAGATGACTGCAGGGTCAGAACCACCATCAGTAGATGAATGCAGGGTCAGAACCACCATCAGTAGATGAATGCAGGGTCACAATCACCATCAGTAGATGAACGCAGGGTCAGAACCCCCATCAGGAGATGAATGCAGTGACAGAACCACCATCAGTAGATGAATGCAGCGACAGAACCACCATCAGTAGATGAATGCAGCGACAGAACCACCATCAGTAGATGAATGGAGGGACAGAACCACCATCAGTAGATGAATGCAATGACAGAACCACCATCAGTAGATGAACGGAGGGACAGAACCACCATCAGTAGATGAATGGAGGGACAGAACCACCATCAGTAGATGAATGCAGGGTCAGAACCACAGTCAGTAAATGAATACAACATTAGAACCACAGTCAGTAAATGAATACAACAGTAGAAACACTGTCAGTAAATGTACACAACATTAGAACCACAGTCAGTAAATGAATACAACATTAGAAACACCGTCAGTAAATCAACACAACATTAGATCCACCATCAGTAGATGAATGCAGCATCACGGTTATTACAGTGGTCAATTTCAGTGTTAGATCAGCACCATGATACACTGGTATGACATGAACATATACCTCCCAGTATGTCCTTAACTATGATAAGGAGATACTGGGACTGTGGACCATGCAGGGACCTCACTACTTATGAGATGTAGTCAGTATTACAAACATTTACATCCTGGTACCTTATAGAAGACATCATACCTGATTGGAGTCATTCTGTCCCTTTTTTCTTCATGTAGTACAGGCGCCATAATGAGATTTCATGCCCACAGCTAGAGTCTGCAAACTTCCCTCTTTTCCATCTTCAGCGGCATTTCCTGACACATTGCCCTTTAAAATAAAAAGTATCATTATACTGCCAACAAAATATAAATACTTATGAAAAAACAACCTCGGCACACAAATACCAGAATTCAATAAGTTCATATAGCTGCTTTTATTATTTGTACAGGGACCAAAAAGATGAAGTACAGATAAATAAGCATCAACATTTCGGCTCTCCAGCCTTTATCAAGATATTATAGAGACTCGCATGTCATTACCTGGCACTGCTGCCGGCACTCAGATCGGAGCGTTCAGCTGCATGCAGTGCTGGGTATTGATGTGCGAGAGTCGTCTGAGTTTCTCACATATGAGTATGAGCCCTTACACACTCATGCACACACACATACTCATACACACACAAACACACACACTGACAATACTGTGCGGCTGCCCTCATGTACTACTAACACCATGGCCCATTCCCTATACACAGGAAATGTCAGATCTCTAATCTTCAGCAGCTCAGCTCCTGCTCCTCATCGAAGCACTGCTCACCATTCTTCCCGCTGGCCGCCGCGTCCCCGCCTCTTCTGCTCCGCTCTGCATCGCCAGCAGCGGCAGTGTGACAAGGTCGCAGCATGATGAGCTCATCACTCTGCTGCACGCTAGGCCATGGCACGAGAACAACCGCGATGCTCTGCTTTGTGCTGGATATCATACTGTACATTCAAATGTATTCGCATCTCAAAGAGGCAAATACTGTACATGTGGTTGCATCATGCAAAATCATGAAGGAGTCTGCCAGCCCAGCCGCAAATTAAGTTTTGGCGGCCGCAATCAAAAGTACAGTGCCGGTCCTCCGGCGGCCCTGGGGAAAATACATCTCTGCCACCCGGTCCAGCCTGCCACTGCTTGCAGATACCAGGCAAAAATAGCAATATTCATCCCTGACATGCTATATTTTAAATATCACACCCAAGGACAGTCATGGAAACTAATAGTAATTAGCTATAATGGGGACTGTTTGGTTTTAGTTAAGGTGTGCAGCATTTTGCGGAAACCCCAATGGAAGCTAAACAGACAGAATTATAAAGGGATACATATGATGGTTTTTATATGCGTCATCCAACAAATACAGCTTGCAACAAAACTGATGGTAGTTTTGGTGCCATATTCCTATATGGATAGTGGTTCTGGTGACGTATTCGTGTACTGATGGGGGTATTCGTCTTTCACGCCCCGGCAAGCTACATGAAGATGGAGGTCCTTGCTGGGTGTGTTGACTTTGTGTAACAATTAGGCAACTAGAAGTGGTGAGGCAGAGCACCGAGTAAGCAGCAGGAACTCCAGAGACAATCCAGGAGGAAGCTCAGATGTAAACAGCAACAAAATACTCAGGCAAGGTGGATTTCCCGACCTGTACTTAAATAGCAGGGCAGACAGGAAGTTCCAGGACGGGGCGAAGTACCAGACTCCATCTTGGACAAGGGCAAAACAGGCTCCATGGTACATCTGGAATCCTTACATTACTCCCACCTTGGAAGCAGCCTCAGGAATGATTCAGGACCAGGTTTTCCAGGATATTTCTGATGAAAACAAGGCAATTTTTTGAGGAGCACGGATATTACTCACCGGCTCCAAAGAGTCCTCCTCAGATGAATATCCCTGCCACTTAATGAGATACTGCAGCTGATTCCTGCGGAGCCTGGAGTCCAGAATTTTCTCCAAAACAAATTGTTCTTGTCCATCCACCAACACAGGCTGAGGAGGAGGCGCAAGACAACCCTGAAAAGTATTCGGAGACTCAGGATTTAATAAGGAGACATGGAAAACAAGATGTACCTTCATGGTTCTTGGCAACTTCAGACAGCAGGCAACGGGGCTCACGATCCCAGAGATCTTGAATGGACTGAAGAATTTTTGTCCCAGCGTCTGTGACGGAACATTCAATTTTAAAGTCTCCTACCTTAAACATGGGTGCAGGTCTCTGGAACCTATTGGCAGATTTCTTGTATCTCTCCTGTGTAGTAGATAACGATTCCTTCATAGTTTCCAGATCTCGTCTCATCAGTCCCAACCTCTCATCTACTGCAGGCATCGGAGCATCGATTGGGGATCTGGGAAAATTACTAGGATGATAACCCAGGTTGGCAAAGAAAGGTGTTACCTTAGTAGAAGCATTCTGCGAGTTATTGTAGGAGAACTCTGCTAGAGGAAGCAACTCCAACCAGTCATCCTGTGAGTGGCTGATATAACACCGAAGATACTGCTCCAGAATCTGATTAGTCTGCTCCATCTGCCCATTGGTCTGAGGATGATATGCTGAAGACAGACAGACATTGATACCAAGTGCAGAACAAAATCTTTTCCAGAATTTGGAGGTAAACTGCAGCTTTAGTAAGGCAATCTGCTACTACCAGAATAGAGTTCTTTCCCCCAGAGGTGGGAAATTACACTATAAAGTCCATAGAAATAGACCCCCAAGGGCGAGCAGGAACGGGCAGTGGTTGCAGCAATCCAGTAGGTGATACACGAGGAGTCTTAAAACATGCACATACTTCACAAGAGAGAACGTAGCTCTTAACGTCCCTCAGACAGATAGGCCACCAAAAGAAATGGGTCAGAAACTCCTGTGTCTTCTGTATCCCCTGGTGACCAGCCAACTTGGAGTCATGGACAAACTTGAGGACCTGCAGCCTTATGACCTCCGGAATGTAAAAACTTCAATCCCAGACCCACATACCATTCTTGAGAACCAAGTTCACATCATCAGTCAGGTTAGCGAGAAATGGGTCTGTGTCATAGACCTCCTTAATAGTCTTCCATAAGTCCTTATCCTGGATGACTCCGAAAAAGTTGGCATCTGACAAAATGGTTTTGGACGGGGTCCCAGGTACTGAATCCGTGGCATGGATTCGGGACAAAGCATCCGCTTTCCCATTATGTGAACCTGGGTGGTACGAGATGACAAAATTAAATTGGTTCAAAAACAAACTCTAACGGCCCTGACGTGGAGAAAGGCATCTAGCAGATTTAAGAAATTCCAGATTACGATGATCCGTGAGCACAATAACTTGTGCAACCCCCTGCAGATGGTGCTTCCATTCCTTAAATGCAGCGATAATGGCTAGAAGCTCTTTATCTCCCAGATCATAATTCCTCTCTGCAGCAGAAAGTTTACGAGAGAAAAAAGCACATGGATGTAACAGACCTTTCTCTCCTGTTCTTTGCGAGAGGATGGCCCCCAGAGCACAATCCGAAGCGTCCACTTCCACAATGAAAGGATGTGCTAGGTAAGGATGAATCAACAGAGGTGCAGAAGTAAAATGGGACTTGAGCCTGTGTAGACCATAAGAAAGTATTTTCCTTCTTGGTTAGTTGCATAATAGGTCAAATAATCTCAGAGAAATTACGAATAAACCGTCTATAAAAGTTAGCGAAGCCGATAAAACGTTGTACCTCCTTGACATTTTTAGGTGCGGGCCATTCAAGAATAGCCTGGATCTTACTTGGCTCCATGTTAAGCCCCTATGGCGAGATGACATAACCCAGAAATTGAATCTCTGCGATGGAACTCACATTTCTCAGGTTTGATGTAGAGCCAGGCCCGGATTGGTAATATAACCAACCGGGCATTTTCCCGCTGTCATGTGGGCCGCGGGCGGCAGCGTCTGATCATCTGGCCGCTTGCCAGCTGATGCGGCCACTGGCCTGGCTGTTGCTCCTGCCGCCGGCCCTCTGTGGGCACGGCGGTTATAGTTTCCAACCCTCCCGCACTGCAGGGAGATAAGCCGCCACGCCCCCCCACGCACCCCATCCTCGCCATAGCATGAGACCTCCCCCCCGCAGCCACTCACAGTGTCGCTTGCTTGCTCTCTTCTCTGTTCACAGGACCTGTGATGAGGTCACAGGAGGGGAAGAGTCAGGGTTCACATGAGAAGGAGCCTTTGTCCAGACCCCTGATCATGTGACCCCTGACTCCGACCCTCCTGTGACCTCATCACAGGTCCTTTGCGCTCAGCCTTGCCTCTTGGTGTCTGCAAGACTCTGCTGTGCTGTTGTCATGGTGCTAGATGAGGTAAGTATGTGTGGGGTCAGGAGGGGTTTACAGGGTAGATGTAGCAGAGCTGTATGTGTATGAGGTGTACGGAGTGGAGCCGTGTGTGTACGAGGTGTACGGAGCGGAGCGTGTGTGTACGAGGTGTACGGAGCGGAGCCGTGTGTGTACGAGGTGTACGGAGCGGAGCCGTGTGTGTACGAGGTGTACGGAGCGGAGCCGTGTGTGTACGAAGTGTACGGAGAGGAGCCGTGTGTACGAGGTGTACGGAGCAGAGCCGTGTGTGTATGAGGTGTACGGAGCGGAGCAATGTGTGTACGAGGTGTACGGAGCGGAGCCATGTGTATACGAGGTGCATGGAGAGGAGCCGTGTGTGTATTAGGTGTACGGATATTAGGTGTACGGAGTGGAGCTGTGTGTACGAGGTGTACGGAGCGGAGCCGTGTGTACGAGGTGTACTTGGTGTACGGAGCGGAGCCACATGTGTATGGGGTTTACGGAGCGGAGCCGTGTGTGTACGGAGTGGAGCCATATGTGTACGGGATGTATGCAGTGGAGCCATGTGTGTACGAAGCATACAAAGCGGGCTTTTCCCACGGACACAGGAGTACAGGCGTACATGGCGGAGCCCCGAGGAGCATTTTAAAACACACACATGACGTTCCACCTGAAGTGATGTGCTGGAAGCTGACCGGAAATGAGATAATTTCTTGAGGAGATTGTGACGGAACCAGGAATGCTTCAGATCCATCACCGTGTCCTCCTCCGACAGCGCAGACAGCAGGATGACCTTGGAATCGGGGATGCCGGCCATGTGAGCGGATCATGATATGTCCTGCACCGGGAGGCTCAGGTGGGCACTACAATGGGATCCGGGCTGCTATAGTATCTTTATAAAATCTTTATTTCTTTCTCTTTATTTCTTTCTTTCTCTGTTCTTTCTTTCTCATTCTCTGTTCTGTCTTTCCCTCATTTTCTCTCTCTCTCGCTGTTCTTTCTTTCTCTCTCTAATCTTTCTTTTTTCTTTCTCTCTCTCTGTTCTTTCTTTCCCCTCTTTCTTTCTTTTTCTTTCCTCTCTTTCTTTCTGTTCTTTCTTTTCTTCTTTCTTTCTCTCTCTGTTCTTTCTCTGTCTCTCTCTGTTCTTTCGTTCCCCTCTTTCTTTCTCTCTCTGTTCTTTCGTCTTTCTCTCTCTGTTCTTTCTTTCTCTCTCGCTCTCCTTTCTTTCTCTCTCTTTTTTCTTTTTTCTCTCTCTCTCTCTGTTTTCTCTCTTCCTTAGTGCCAGTCAGTGTGCCCATAATGCCAGCCACTGTACCCTCAGTACCAGTTAGTTTGATCAGCAGTGCTAAATGGGTGTGATTAGGCATGGACATTGGTGTGACTAGTTGCAAAATGGGTGTGGCCGCAGTGCTTGTCCCTCTTTCCCTTCTTCAAAAGTTGGGAGGTATGATAGAGGCAGCTATGACCAGGGGGTCTGGTTGCCCAATGGATAGCAGTTCTGCCAGGAATTCTATCACCATGCGTACAAAAGGGGAAAGAGCTTTGGGAGGAGTACTGTAACTAAAAGCAATAAATAGGACTGAGGTGAAATACTGGGCACAGCTGTGACTACATGTTGTATAGTCGTGTTAATCTCCTCTCACTTCTTGTAACCTACAAGTGTACAAAGATATTATATAATCACCATGTGACTAGTGGGCCTGTGTAACTTCAAATGCCAGGGCTGAATTTTAGTCCCAGTCCGGCCCTGTGTAGAGCTGATTCTCTTTCAGGCGTCTTAATACAGTCTTAACATTTTCGTGATGTTCCTACATTGTCCGGATAGATTACTACAAAATGATCTAGCAGATCTCTAAAAATGTCATTAGCCAAGTGTTGAAAAGTTGCAGGAGCATTGCAGAGATCAAAAGGCATCACAAGGTATTCGAAGTGCCCATAACTATATCTAATTGCTGTCTTCCGTTCATCCCCAGAGCGGATCCAAACAAGGTTATAAGCTCCTCGAAGATTCAACTTAAGAGTTCCATCCTTCTTTTTATAAGAAAAAGATGGGTGCTCCTGCCGGTGATGAGGAGGGGCGGATGAAACTCTTAGCAAGATTCTCGTCAATGCATTCCTTTAAGGCCTGCAGCTGCGGAGCTGCTAGTGGGTAGACATTGTTAAATGGAATAGTCGCCCCCGGAAGCAGTTCAATAGGACAATCATTGGGTCTGTGAGGAGAAAGCTGATCTGCCATTTTCTTATCACAGATATCAGAAAATTCATTATAAATGGATGGTAACATAGATACCTTAGTGGTGCATTCTGTATCCTGATATCTTGCCTGACTTTTACTGGGGTGTTTCTTGGTGGAAAAGTGATCTCCTTGGTCTCCCAGTTGATGATTGGTTCTGTGCCTGCAGCCAGGGAATTCCTAGAATTAAAGGAGAGGTACTGTCTCCTGATCCACTGGTCCTGAAACTAGAGGGGAACCATCCACTGTTTCCATGGTTCCTGGGGTGGCTCTCTGTTGCATATGTATGCCATGTTCCTTGGCAAAGGTGAGGTCTACAAAGTTACCCCCACCCCAGAATCCACCATAGCTGCACATGCACATGAGATCCAATGTCCCGACAACAAGATCTTAATGCGGAGGGAGCAATGTGTATCTCTATCCTTCCGTATCTTAGGAGAGGTAGTCATTGAAAGGGAATGAAAGACAGCATTCACAGAAAAACTGGACCCAGAAACAACAGATTCAGCATCCTGATCTTCATACTTCCCCACAGCAGCTAGTACCTTGCACAGCCACTTAGGACAGTTAATAAGGAAATGATTAGACTGAACGCAGTAAAAACACAAGCTCTCACGGAAACGATGCTCCTTACTCTTATGTTACTCTCACGCCCCTGTAAAGCATCCACTTGCATGGGAACTGGTTAAACTTCCCAAGAGGATCTGCCTGCAGGTTCTTTAGGAGGAAGGGGAGAGTTGTAACACGATTAGAGGCTGCAAATCTCTCCAGTCTATGTTCTGTAATATGGATGTCAATGCCCACGCAATGCTGTATAAACGCCTCTAACTCTTGAGGAGCATCCGCATGGGCGAACTCATCCTTAATCACACTAGAAAGTCCCCTCTTAAAAATGGGTAATTGAGCATAACAGCCCCAAACCGTATCCACCGCCAGCCGTCTAAACTCAGTAACGTATTCAACAACAGAACGCTTACCCTGACGTAATGACAACAATTCAGTCTCAGTTGTAGTGCAACGATTAGGATCTTCAAACATCATAGACATTGCAGCTAAAAAATCGTCCAAGTTATTCAGTCGAGGGTCACAAGTCTCGATTAGCTGATTTGCCCAACCGAGTGCTTGTGAGGTAAGTAACATGATTTTACATAAAAGTTTGGATCGATCTGTATGGAAGTATGATTATCAACCCACGAAATTTGTAGCAGTCTCCATTAAATTTAAACGGCGGTAACTTGGGAGGACTAGCTGGCGGTAACTGCTCCAAAGCGCCTGCCCGAAATGGGCCTCCCAGTTAGCAACCTTGTTTTATAAAGCCTTCACATCCCCTTGTAATGAATTAATCATGAAAAATAACTGATCCAACTTTGCCTCAGCCGTCATTATCCCAGCAGATTCCTTAACCCCTTTCTGCCATATGACGTACTATCCCGTCCATGTGCCCTGGGACTTAATCCCCAGGGACGGGATAGTACGTCATAGCGATCAGTGGCGCTCACGTGGTGAGCGCCGCAAATCGCGGCTGGGTGTCAGCTGATTATCACAGCTGACACCCAGCACTATGTGTCAGGGGCGGTCATGGACCGCCCCCGACACGTTAACCCCTGGTACACTGCGATCAAACCGGATCGCAGTGTACCGGGGGTTTAGGGAAGCATTGGGAGGGGGCTTCCTCCATGCTTCCCTGAGACCCCCGCAGCAGCGCGATGTTCAGCGCTGCCACGGGGGCCTCCTTCCCTGCAGGTCCCCGGATCCAAAATGGCAGCGGGGACCTTCGGGGGCCTGTAGGGAGTAGGCTTCCTCATGCCCGCAAAGTGATCTGTGATGTGACAGATCAGCAATCTGTCACATGACAGTTGTCCCCCCTGGGACATTGTAATAAAGTTAAAAAAAAAGTGTAAAAATAATTTATAAAAAAAAAAAATCGCTAAATAAATTTAAAAAAAAATATTCCCTAATAAATTCATTTTTTGGAAAAAAAACAATAAAAGTACACATATTTGGTATCGCCGCGTCCGATAACCCCCTTAGCGAACCCTTTAAAAATAAAAAAAAAAAACAAAGCAAAAAATAATGCTTTATTATCATACTGCTGTACAAAAAGTGCAATAACACGCGATCAAAAAGACAGATATAAATAACCATGGTACCGCTGAAAACGTCATCTTGCCCCACAAAAAATGCTGCCATACAGCATCATCAGCAAATAAAAAAGTTATAGCTCGCAGACTAAAGCGATGCAAAAATAATTATTTTTTATATAAAATTCTTTTCATTTCATAAAAGTGCCAAAACATAAATAAATTACATAAATGAGGTATCGCTGTAACCGTACTGACCCGAAGTATAAAACCACCTTATCAATTTTACCGCACCCCCCAAAAGAAATTCTTGAAATGCTGGTTTTTGTTCATTCTGCGTCCAAAAAATCAGAATAAAAAGCGATCAAAAAATGTCATATGCCCGAAAATGGTACCAATAAAAACGTCAACTCGTCCCACAAAAAATAAGACCTCACATGACTCGGTGGGTCAAAATACGGAAAAATTATAGCTCTCAAAATGTGGTGATGCAAAAACTATTTTTACAATAAAAAGCGTCTTTTAGCGTATGACAGCTGCCAAAAATAAAAACCCGCCATAAATAGTGAATCAAACCCCCCTTTATCATCCCCTAAGGCTAGTTTCACACTTGCTTTTTTTTGCAGCGAGTTTTTCCCGCAAAAAAACGCATTGAAAAAACGCATACAAAAGCATACAACTGCTGCGTTTTTTTTCAAGCATTTTTATGAGCATGCATGAAAAAAACGCAGTGTTTTTATGCGTTTGTATGCGTTTTTAGTGCGTTTTTACCGCGTTTGCGTTTTTTTCCAACATTAGGTGGCCCCTCACACTAACCCAAACCATGACTTTACTAACCCTAACCCTGACCCTAACCCTAACCCTAACCCTAACCCTGACCCTAACCCTAACCCTAACCCTGACCCTAACCCTTAACCAAACCATACTTAACCCTAACCCAAACCCTAAACCCTAACTAACCCTAACCCTAACCCTAACCCTAACCCTGACCCTAACCCTTAACCAAACCATACTTAACCCTAACCCAAACCCTAAACCCTAACTAACCCTAACCCTAACCCTAACCCTGACCCTAACCCTAACCCTAACCCTAACCCTGACCCTAACCCTTAACCAAACCATACTTAACCCTAACCCAAACCCTAACTAACCCTAACCCTAACCCTAACCCTAACCCTGACCCTGACCCTAACCCTAACCCTAACCCTGACCCTAACCCTTAACCAAACCATACTTAACCCTAACCCTGACCCTAACCCTAACCCTAACCCTGACCCTAACCCTTAACCAAACCATACTTAACCCTAACCCTGACCCTGACCCTTAACCAAACCATACTTAACCCTAACCCTGACCCTAACCCCAACCCTAACCCTGACCCTGACCCTAACCCTAACCCTAAACCCCCTTAACTAACCCTAACTCTAACCCAAACCCCTAAATTCCATGGTTAACAAAAAAAAACGCATGTGCAAAAAAACGCATACATGAGCATGCCAGTGCGCATGTATGCGCATCCATAGGCTATAATGGCCATTTTTAGCGCAAAACGTGCGCATATGTGCGCATGCGCTTTTTTGCAGGGCCAAAAAATGCAACATGCTGCGTCTGGAAAATACAAACGCACACCCCAAAAAAACGCAGCGCATGAAAATCGCATACATGCGCTTACCAGCGCGCAGGTATGCGCACCCATGTTAAATATAGGGGAAAAAATGCATGCGCACGTATGCGTTTTTTTCCAGCGCAAAAAAACGCAAATGTGAAACCAGCCTTAGTTATGGAAAAATAATAAAGTTAAAAAAATGTATTTATTTCCATTTTCCCGCTAGGGTTAAGGCTAGGGTTAGGGGTGTGTTAGGGTTAGGGTTGGAGTTAGAATTGGGGGGTTTCCACTGTTTGGGCACAACAGGTGCTCTCCAAACAGAACATGGCGTCTGATCTCAATTCCAGCCAATTCTGTGTTGAAAAAGTCAAATGGTGCTCCTTCCCTTCCAAACTCTGCCATGTGCCCAAACAGTGTTTTACCCCCACACATGGGGTATCAGCCTACTCAGCACAAATTGCAAAACAACTTTTGGGGTCCAATTTCTCCTGTTACCCTTAGGAAAATAAAAAATTTGGGGCAAAAATGTCATTTTTGTGGAAAAAAAATATGATTTTTTTATTTTCACGCCTGGGTGTTATAAACTTCTGTGAAGCACTTGGGGGTTCAAAGTTCTCACCACACATCTATATAAGTTCTGTGGGGGGTCTACTTTCCAAAATGGGGTCACATGTGGGGAGTTTCAACAGTTTAGGCACATCAGAGGCTCTCCAAACGCGACATGACACCCGCAGACCATTCCATCAATGTCTGCATTCCAAAAAGTCACTACTTCTCTTCCGAGCCCCGACGTGTGCCCATACAGTAGTTATCTCCCACATGTGGGGTATTAGCATACTCAGGACAAATTGGACAACAACTTTTGGGGTCCAATTTCTCCTGTTACCCTTGGGAAAATAAAAAATTGGGGACTAAATGATCATGTTTGTGGAAAAAATATGATTTTTTTTATTTTCACGCCCGGGCGTTATAAACTTCTGTGAAGCACTGGGGGGTTCAAAGTGCTTATTACACATCTAGATAAGTTCCTTTGGGGGTCTAGTTTCCAAAATGGTGTCATTTGTGGGGGGTTTCCACTGTTTAGGCACATCAGGGGCTTTCCAAATGCGGCATGGCGTCCAATCCCAATTCCAGCCAAAAAAGTCAAATGGCGCTGCTTCCCTTCCGAGCTCTGCCATGCGCCCAAATAGTGGTTTACACCCACATATGGGGTATCAGCGTACTCAGGACAAATTGCACAATAACTTTTAGGGTCCTGTTACCCTTGGGAAAGTAAATATTGGGGATGAAAAAAAATTTTTTGTGGAAAAAATATGATTTTTTAATTGTACGGCTGTACGTTATAAACTTCTGTGAAGCCTTTGTGGGTTCAAAGTTCTCACCACATATCTAGATAAGTTCCTTGGAGGGTCTAGCTTCCAAAATGGGGTTACTTGTGGGGGGTTTCCACTGTTTAGGTACATCAGGGGCTCTCCAAATGTGACATGGCATCCGATCTGAATTCCAGCCAATTTTGCATAGAAAAAGTCAAACGGCGCTCCTTCCCTTCTGAGCTCTGCCATGCGCCGAAACAGTGGTTCCCCCCACATATCAGGTATCAGCGTACTCAGGAGAAATTGCACAATAACTTTTGCAGTCCAATTTCTCCTGTTACTCTTGGTAAAATAAAAAAAATTGGACCTGAAGTAATTTTTTTGTGAAAAAAAGTTAAATGTTCATTTTTTTTAAACATTCAAAAAATTCCTGTGAAGCACCTGAAAGGTTAATAAACTTCTTGAATATGGTTTTGAGCACCTTGAGGGGTGCAGTTTTTAGAATGGTGTCACTTTTGGGTATTTTCAGACCCCTCAAAGAGACTTCAAATGTGATGTGGTCCTTAAAAAAAAATGGTTTTGCAAAAATGAGAAATCGCTGGTCAACTTTTAACCCTTATAACTTCCTAACAAAAAAAAAATTTGGTTCCAAAATTGTGCTGATGTAAAGAAAACATATGTGAAATGTTACTTAAGTTTTTTGTGTGCCATATCTCTGTGATTTAGGGGCATAAAAATTCAAAGTTGGAAAATTGTGAAATTTTCAAAATTTTCACCAAATTTCTGTTTTTTTCACAAATAAACGAAAGTTATATGAATGAAATTTTACCACTAACATGCAGTACAATATGTCTTGAGAAAACATTGTCAGAATCACTGGGATCCATGGAAGCTTTTCAGAGTTATTACCTCATAAAGGGACAGTGGTCAGAATTGTAAAAATTGGCCCGGTCATGAACGTGCAAACCACCCTTGGGGGTTAAGGGCCTGAATATCCTGTAACAATTATGTGGGTACTATGGAATCTGATTGCGTGGGATAAAACAAGGCTGAGACAAATAAGTGTATTTCACAAAGCAAGAAGTAGAACATGAACAAGCAGAGACTTTCCTGCAATTGTAACGAAGTGACAGCACCAAAACAGAACTGTTAGCAAACTTAGTAGCAGGGCGTGACCGCTCATACAAACAAGTCCAGCAGTAATAAGCAGCAAGAGTGCAACTGGCACTTATACGTGGAAGTCCAGCAGTAGTATGCAAACAAGAGTGCGACCCGCACTTAAACTTGGAAGTCCAGCAGTAGTATGCAAGCTAAAGTGCGAAGGGCACTTATACGTGGAAGTCCAGAACTATGCAGATAGAGGAGATGACACCTTTCATGGAATTCCAGAAGTACATAACAGGGAGTAGGTCCTTAAATGTACCTTTTGGGCTGAGAAGTCACGCTAAAGTCCCGCAAAGCAGCCCGCAACAGAATACAGTCTCAGAAGTCAGGACAGCAGGCAACCCCAGCCAGGATCCAGAAGAAGCTTAGAAGACTGAAGGCATCTGGAAGTGGTGAGGCAGAGCACCAAGAAATGAGCAGCAGCTGAAACTCCAGATGCAAGCCAGGAGGAAGCTCAGAAGCAAACAGCAACAAAATACTCAGGTAAGGAGGATCTCCCGACCTTGACTTAAATAGCAGTGCAGACAGGAAGTTCCAGGACAGGGTGAAGTACCAGACTCCATCTTGGACAAGGGCAAAACAGGCTCCATGGAAACATCTGGAATCCTTACATTTTGTCTACAGGGGTGCAACACCCTTGCAGGCCCTGTGGTGCTTGTGACTTCAGCTGGCCGGATGTTGAGAGGTTCAATGAGTCAACAGTAAAGTCTTTTTTAATGAACAGTAACTTGGTGGGAATAATGTACAATAGATAGCGGGTGCATATCTTCACAAATGTCTCCTTTACAACATACAGTTGTGGCCAAAAGTATTGACACCCCTGCAACTCTGTCAGCTAATACTCAGTTTCTTCCTGAAAATGATTGCAAACACAAATTCTTTGGCATTATTATCTTCATTTAATTTGTATTAAATGAAAAAACACAAAAAAGAATTGTCCTAAAGCCAAATTGGATATAATTCCACACCAAACATAAAAAAGAGGGTGGACAAAAGTATTGGCACTGTTCGAAAAAACATTTGATGCTTCTCTAATTTGTGTAATTAACAGCACCTGTAACTTACCTGTGGCACCTAACAGGTGTTGGCAATAACTAAATCACACTTGCAGCCGGTTGACATGGATTAAAGTTGACTCAACCTCTGTCCTGTGTCCTTGTGTGTACCACATTGAGCATGGAGAAAAGAAAGAAGACCAAAGAACTGTCTGAGGACTTGAGAAACCAAATTGTGCGGAAGCATGAGCAATCTCAAGGCTACAAGTTCATCTACAAAGACCTGAATGCTCCTATGTCTACCGTGCGCAGTGTCATCAAGAAGTTTAAAGCCCATGGCACTGTGGCTAACCTCCCTAGATATGGACGGAAGAGAAAAATTGACAAGAGATTTCAACGCAAGATTGTGCGGATGTTGGATGAAGAACCTTGACTAACATCCGAACAAGTTCAAGCTGCCCTGCAGTCCGAGGGTACAGCAGTGTCAGCCCGTACTATCCGTCAGCGTCTGAATGAAAAGGGACTGTATGGTAGGAGACCCAGGAAGACCCCACTTCTTACCACGAAACATAAAAAAGCCAGGCTGTAGTTTGCCAAAACTTACCTGAAAAAGCCTAAAACGTTTTGGAAGAATGTTCTCTGGTCAGATGAGACAAAAGTACAGCTTTTTGGGCAAAGGCATCAACATAGAGTTTACAGGAGAAAAAAAGAGGCATTCAAAGACAAGAACACAGTCCCTACAGTCAAACATGGCGGAGGTTCCCTGATGTTTTGGGGTTGCTTTGCTGCCTCTGGCACTGGACTGCTTGACCGTGTGCATGGCATTATGAAGTCTGAAGACTACCAACAAATTTTGCAGCATAATGTAGGGCCCAGTGTGAGAAAGCTGGGTCTCCCTCAGAGGTCATGGGTCTTCCAGCAGGACAATGACCCAAAACACACTTCAAAAAGTACTAGAAAATGGTTTGAGAGAAAGCACTGGAGACTTCTAAGGTGGCCAGCAATGAGTCCAGACCTGAATCCCATAGAACACCTGTGGAGAGATCTAAAAATGGCAGTTTGGAGAAGGCACCCTTCAAATATCAGGGACCTGGAGCAATTTGCCAAAGAAGAATGGTCTAAAATTCCAGCAGAGCATTGTAAGAAACTCATTGATGGTTACCAGAAGCGGTTGGTCGCAGTTATTTTAGCTAAAGGATGTGCAACCAAGTATTAGGCTGAGGGTGCCAATACTTTTGTGTGGCCCATTTTTGGAGTTTTGTGTGAAATGATCAATGTTTTTCTTTTTGCTTCATTCTCTTTTGTGTTTTTTTCATTTAAGACAAATTAAATGAAGATAATAATACCAAAGAATTTGTGATTGCAATCATTTTCAGGAAGAAACTGAGTATTATCTGACAGGATTGCAGGGGTGTCAATACTTTTGGCCACAACTGTAGAGCATCTTCACACATGGTCTCTCTACCTCTTCCAGGCTTACTTGCTTCTGTCCCCAAACTCCTCTGCCTTCACCGCAATCCAGCACAGTACTACAGTGCAGTAAGTCAGAGTCCTGCCCTCAACCTGCAGTTACATATCCTTTTTCACCCTATGGAAGATAATTCACTATTATGGATGTTACTTAGCTTCTCTGCTTGCTGACACATTGGAGCCAGGGCATTCTCTTTGTGTGACATTTCCTTGTCTCATCTTGGCCCATTACCTCTCTGCAGGGCCGCCATCAGGGAAATACTGCCCTTACTGGCATATGGGGCCCAATGAGAAGGTCCCCCTCTGTTCTGCTCATCAGGCCCCAGCAGCAGGATTGTGCCAGTTCAGTAACTGCCCGTGCGTCCTCAGACACACAGGCAGTTGAAATTTGTTGCCATGTTATACACTCCCCATAGCCCCCCCATACAGTATAATACACTTCCTATAGTTCTCCATATAGTATAATACACTCCCAGTAGTCTCCCATATAGTATAATGCACTCCCCATAGTGCTCAATATAGTATAATGCATTCCATAGTCATTCATATTGTATAATGCACCCCCATAGTCCTCCATATAGTACAATGCACTCCTCATAGTATAATGCATCTCATAGTCCTTCATATAGTATAATACATTCCCCATAGTCCTCGATACAGTATTATGCAACCCCCATATAGTATGATGCAGCCCCCATATAGTATTGTTAGGGACGGCGGAACGCACTAAATAATAATAATAAGTGCGTTTGCCGCCTGGGGTCCACCGTGCAGTAGGTGTTACACTGCTGCTAGGTAATGGCAGAAGCTCTATATGGTGGTATAACGCACGTGGTTTGAACGTCACCCGGAGTGCTCTGGGCGATCTCTGTTCCTTCACAGAGACGCCGAAGTGTTAAACACAAAGGCTGAGCCTGTTAACATTACAGGGCTCAGAGGAATGCACGCACGGTATATGGTCACAGGACTTGGCCCAAGAGACAGAGTCCACGTCCGTCTAGACCTACCGTGCGTGCGGCGCCACAACCGCGGACACCAAGAAGAGCTGCTGACTGCAGCGCAGCGACAGACACTGCCGCTATATGACAATGCCCGGTAGCAGGCCCACTGTCGGACGCTAGCACTGTGGAGGATGTGCCCTGTGGCTTGCCACTGACTGGCGCTGACTCTATCACTAGTTCCCTATACACACTTGTAATATCAGAGGGAGGGGAATCTTAATGAGTCATTTGCAAGTCCATACATCCATCATCATTCACACAGTTAGCAACTAGAGTCTATACTAGCGCATGGCAGAGCGGCCATGTGAAAGTTTTATAGCCGGGACCTTCCGGAATCTTCCAGATCCCTGAGATGGACCAATCAGATCTGGAGAAGGACCTGTGCATGTGACTCCCGATCTCAAATGGGAGATCGTCTCGTGAGCATGCTCAGTGGAGCGATGGAAGGACTTAGCCTCTGGAACGACTTGCTGCTGAGCAGCCTGCATTGTTACTGCTGGCCCAGAGGTGGCAGTAGCAACCAAACCCACAGAACTGGTCTGAGCAGAGCATTGGGAACGATGGGGCTGCTGAGCAAGCTCCTCTGCGGTCGATGAAGAATGGGAGACCGCTGAATGTGAGGCTCTGGATCCCTGCTGTGCAGTTGCAGGAACCCGACGCCTAACGTTTCCCCCCCTCCTAGGGCCCCCTCCCCTCTGAACCTCGCTACGCTCAAATGCCGCAATAAGGAGTGGGGTGTGGATGTTCTCTACTGGTTCCCAGGTCCGGGCCTCTGGACCATGACCCTTCCAATCCACCAAATAAATTTTTTTGCCACGCACCATCCTGCGTCCCACAATGGCGTTGACCTCAAACTCGTCCGCAGACAAGTCTGATGTCCCAGCAGATGACTCGGAAAACCGGGACATGTGAACAGATTTGAGAAGGGACACGTGGAAGACGTCAGAGATGGCTAAATGTGGTGGAAGAGCCAGACGGTAGACCACAGAGCTGATCCGCTCGAGGATCTTGAAGGGACCAATGTATCGCGGTGTGAACTTGGTGGATTTGGCCCGCAGCCTGATATTTCGGGCAGAAAGCCACACCAAGTCGCCAGGGGCAAAAGTTGGAGTGGGGCGCCGATGTGTGTCGGCGGACGCCCTCATTCTCTCCTTAGAGGCTCGAATAACATCCTGGGTGTGATCCCAATTGTCGCGGGCCTCCACTGCCCAGTCCGCCACCCTGGAATCAGTGGAAGACACTGGCATCGGGACGGGGACGCGCGGATGCTGGCCGTAATTAAGAAGGAACGGCGTCTGACCAGTGGAATTAGCCACTGCATTATTCAGGGCAAATTCAGCCCACGGTAGTAAGGATGCCCAGTCATCCTGCCTGGCAGAGACAAAATGTCGCAGGTACGTGACCAGAGTTTGGTTGGCTCTCGCAACCAACCTGTTCGTCTCAGGGTGATAGGCGGAGGACAAGTTTAGCTCGATACTGAGTAGATTGCAGAGCTCCCTCCAAAACTGAGATGCAAATTGGGGACCTCGGTCACTGACTATTTTGTCTGGCATACCGTGCAAACGAAATACATGCTTTATGAACAGTGCAGCGAGACCTCGAGCGGAAGGCAGCCGCGTGAGTGGCACCAGATGCACCATTTTAGAAAAATGATCGGTGACCATCCAGATGACCATGCTGCCACCGGACTTGGGCAGGCCAACCACAAAGTCCATACCAACCATCTCCCAGGGTCTGTCTGCCACCGGCAGGGGATACAGTAACCCAGCCGGCCTCTGCCTAGAAGACCTGTTCCGAGCACAAAAGACGCATGCCTGAATGTATTCTTTCGTGTCCCGAGCCATGTGCGGCCACCAATAAGACCTTGCCAGGAGTTCTGTGGTCCGCTTATTACCAAAGTGACCACCTACCCTGGACGCGTGTGCCCATGCGAGAACCTCCGCCCGCAGGTGAGGAGGGACAAAGGTCTTGCCCGGCGGCACTGACTCGAGAGCAACCGGGGCCACGGTCCTTAGACTCTCAGTGGGCACGATTAGCCGAGGCTCAGCCTCCTCCGCCGAGACAACAGAGCGAGAGAGAGCATCAGCACGGAAGTTCTTCTCACTGGACAGATAGTACAAGGTGAAGTGGAAATGGGAGAAGAAAAGCGACCACCCAGCTTGACGAGAGTTCAAGCGCTGAGTCGTTTGTAAATAAACCAAATTTTTATGGTCAGTGTACACCTGAAAGGGGAACCGTGCTCCCTCCAGGAGACGTCTCCACTCGGAAAAGGCCAATTTCATTGCCAGCAACTCCCTGTCCTGTTGTGAGTTCATTTTCCCCTTCGTCACTGAGGTCTGGTGAACTCCCTATTCTGGTAAAGGAAGGTAATGAGCCTGATTATCAGGCACCTGAGACTAATGAGGATGACTGGCTGAGTGGAGTCACGGACTGGATATAAGGCTGCCGACGCCCTTCTGCCCTGCGGGTGATTTCTCTGTGGACTTCTAGGACACCAGTCTGATTCCTGCTTCCCTAAAGCTAAGTTTTCTGCTTTGCCTGTTTGCATTTATGTTTTGTTTTTGTTTTCCTTGCTTTTCTGGATTCTGCCATTCCCTGCTGGGGTGAGCTGAATCTCCTTTTGCCTGTTGCTCTGTCTTCAGAATATTCCTGAGTACTGACATAGCTTTTTTGAAGCCTAGCGTCTTCAGGGCCTTTTTCACTGTCAGTCTGTTGGCTCTAATTTTCATAGGGTTTTTCATGGATTGCAGACAGCAGCCTTCCTGTCCTTTCCTATCTAGGTAGTTTGGGCCCCGTCTTTGCTCAGTCTATCTTTCTGTCTGTGTTAGTGTTTTCATCTTGCTTCACCGTCATTATATGTTGGGGGCTGCCTATTGCTTTGGGGTCTGCTCTGGGGCAGTTTAGATTTCCCCTTTCTTTCTTTAGGCCTATTTAATTCTCCGGCTGTGATCGAGGGGTCTAGGGCATCGTAGGAACCCCCCACGGCTACTGTTAGTTGTTGTGATAGGATCAGGGGTCTGCAATCCGATAGCTGCCAACTGCTCTGGTTTTCTGGACTTAGCTAGCATTTCTGTTTTTGCCTCCTACGGTGACTCAATCATAACACTGTCCCCGATGGAGTAGTTTTTCTCCGCCGGTGAGAAGGTCTTAGGGCCCCGTCACACATAGCGACTCACCAGCGATCCCGACAACGATGATATCAATGTGTTAGGATCACTGGTGAATCGCTACATGATTGCTGTGAGCTGTCACACAGACAGCTTCACCAGCGATCAGCACAGCGACGCCGAGCGCGCGGCGTCGCTGTGTTCGTTAGTTACCAGCGCGCTGATGCAGGGAGCTGGTAACTAACGTACACATCGGGTATCCAAGGGACGTGCATCCCTTAGATACCCGATGTGTACGTTAGTTACCAGCTCCCTGCATCAGCGCGCTGGTAATTAACGTACACATCGGGTATCTAAGGGACGGCTGTCCCTTGGATACCCGATGTGTACATTAGTTACCAGCAGATCGCTGGTCTCTCGCCTGTCACACGCAGCTATGCGTGCTGGCCAGCGGGAGACCAGCGACCAAACAAAAGTCCAGAGGTTTCCCAGAGCGATCAGCGATACCGGCAGGGGGGCCGGTCGCTGATCTCTGTCACACACAGCGATCTCGCTGGTGAGATCGCTGTTGTGTCACAAAACTTGTGACTCAGCAGCGATCTCGCTAGCGAGATCGCTATGTGTGATGGGGCCTTTAGAGAAGAAGCAGGGGTGCTTCCGACCTTGAGCATCCTTCTGGAAAAAGACTGCTCCTGCACCGACGGATGAGGCATCCACCTCTAGGATAAAAGGTTTATCCACATCGGGATGGCATAGGATAGGAGCGCCAGCAAAATGGGTTTTCAGAGACGAGAAGGCCATGGAGACCTGTTCTGACCAAACCTTGGGATTAGCTCCTTTTTTGGTGAGGGCCGCCAAAGGAGCTACCAGTGTGGAGAAGTGGGGAATGAACTGACGGTAGTAATTAGCGAACCCCAAAAAGAGCTAAGAGAATGGGGCTCCTGCCAGTCCATTACTTCGTGCAGCTTGGCAGGATCCATAGCCAACCCCTGGGCCGAGATAATATAGCACAGGAACGGCAAGGATTCCTGCTCAAATTGGCACTTCTCAAACTTGGCAAAGAGAGAATTCGCCCGCAAACGGTCGAAGATCTTGCAAACGTCTCTCAGGAGATGCCCCTCTGCCAGACACACAGCGGGTGAACGATGTAGTGCCGTCATCGCACACTGGCTGTGAGTCAGGAGCAGAGGGGACTGAGGGCAGCGCCGGCCCTGATTTACAGATGCAGAGCGGCTTACTGGGCTGGGGGCGGGGCCTCTGGGGGTGGAGACTGTGAAATGATATTCACTGCTTCGCAGTGAATATTCATTTCTCTTTAGCAGCGGGGACAGGGGCTCCTGCCTCCTGTCACCCGCTGCTGCTCCACTGGCAGGGGCCCCCATAGCAGCTGCATGGTGTGTGACACACCACTGGCTGGGGGCCACTGGAGCAGCGGGGGCCCTAGGCAACTGCTTGCCCTGTATGCCAGTAGGTGCAAGGGCCCACCAGATGCCAGGGCCCACCGGAGAATCCTCCGGTTCTCCGGTGGGCCAGTCCGACGCTGAATGCAGGCCCCCTTATAGAGTATAATGCTGCCCCCTCAGTGTATAATGCAGCCCCCTCATAGAGTATAGTGCAGCCCCTCTCACAGAGTATAATGCAGCTCTCTCACAAAGAGTATAATGCAGCCCCCTTATAGAGTTTAATGCTGCCCCCTCAGTGTATAATGCAGCCCCCTTATAGAGTATAGTGCAGCTACCCCATAGAGAATAATGCAGCCACCCCATATAGAATAATGCAGCCACATCACAGAGTATAATACAACCCTCTCATAGAGTATAATGAAGCCCTCCCATAGAGTATAATACATACCCACAGCCCTGCAGCATTATGGCCACCACGTACTCACATACAATACATACTTCTCCCCATTTCCTCACTGCATTGGTGTCTGCAGTGCGTCTCAGCAGTTACTCTGCCCTGCACAGCATGGCGTGCGATGAAGGGACATCATCGTGCACCCGCTGCCTCAGAGGCAGAGGTGGAATGATGGGAGAGGGAGCATCATCTCATGCTCTCTCCTCCATCACTGCTTTCAACTGTCTCATGCTGATAGAGCTGAATACGGGGCAAGGCGGTGGCGCAATCTCCGGGCCCCTCACTCACAGGCCCCATAGCAGCTGAGTGGTGTGCTGCTATTAGTGGCACACTACTAGCTGGGGCCCCTAAGGGAGCAAGGGCCCTAGGCAAATGCCTAGTGTGCCTGCCCCTAACGACGACCCTGAGTATGTCCATCTCCTTACAGGGATAAAGTCAGCAGTGGGGACCACAAGGATCAGTGTTGGGACCAATTCATTTTAATCTCTCTGTTAATGACCTTGTTGATGGGATTTATAGCAAAGTGTCAGTCATTGCTGATGACTTTGTAGGATAACAGAATCTGAGCTTGACAGTATAATATTACGGAACGATCTAGATAAAATTTCTGCATGGGCAAAAATATGGCAGATGAAGTTTAATGTTGTTAGAGTAATGTGCACAGGATGCAGAAATCATTTTACTGCATATATATTAAATGGATATTCTGGTTTATAAATTGGTGGCATATCCCAAAAATTTACCATTATTTTAAAAGATAGGAATATATCACTTACCGTATATGTCCTTGTCCACTCCCATGTATCAAAATGTGCACTGGCCCTGAACTACAGCTAAAATACAGCCATTTAAAATATCCTTATAGAAAAATATTCCCTTAGGTCAGCGAATAAATTTCATTTTCAAAGTCAAGTTCCTCTACTATTCCCTCATAGTCTTCATTTACAAATGCAGCATTGATTAACGTTAATAATGACTTTTTTTTAAAGGGAATCTGTCACCTATTTTTTCGCATCTGCCGGCACTGCCATCAGGGGCTTATCTACAGCATTCTGTAATGCTGTAGATAAGCCCCCGATGTAACCTGAAAGATAAGAAAAACAAGTTAGATTATACTCACCGGGGGGGGGGGGGTCTGGTGCAGTCTGGATCCTATGGGCGTTACGGTCCAGGTCCGGCGCCTCCTACCTTCTAGCGATGACATCCTCTTCCTTACTTCTGTCGCAGCTCCTGTGCAGGTGTAATTCTCTGCCCTGTTGAGGGCAGAGCAGAGTACTGCAGTGTGCAGGCGCCGGACCCCTCTGACCTTTCACGGGCGCCTCAACAGGGCAGAGAATTATGCCTGCGCAGGAGCCGCGACAGAAGCAAGGAAGAGGATGTCATCTCTAGAAGATAGGAGGCGCGGACCCGGATCGCACCAGACCGCACCCCCGGGTCAGTATAATCTAACTTGTTTTTCTTATCTTTCAGGTTTCATCGGGGGATTATCTACAGCATTACAGAATGCTGTAGATAAGCCCCTGATGGCGGTGCTGGCAGCTTATATGTGAAAAAAAGGTGACAGATTCCCTTTAATACAAACATATAACTGGATAAATTAAATGAGCTGTCTTGCACCACAAGCCCATACACTAGGAGGCGCCTGTCTGTGTCCTGTTCATTTAGACACTGTTCACTTGTTCAGGTTTTAAATACATTAGATAGGGACTGCTTCGTGAAGAGTTACCGTAACGTGGTGAAGCAGCTTGGTATATATTTTTTGCAAAAAACGTATCGACTAAATACCCTGTATTTGTTATACAGCACTTGCTGATTACTGTCATGTTTTTTTACTGCGGAGTATTTTTTGCAAATTTGTCATTTTGTGCTTTCTTGTTGTGTTTCAGCCATTGGGTGAACATTGTCTTACCGACTTGTTCACACTTGTGCATGTCACATATGTTTCTCATCGTCAGCTTCCTGTGGCGCCAACGAGCGACGTGTGGACGCGGACGGGAGGACATCAGGAGCGCCTCGTCTGACAGGTAAGTAGTGACCGCCGACCACTGCTATGTCGCTGGTGAGATCTGCCTGTGTGGCAGCTCACTAGCGACCACTTGGCGATGCATCAGCGATCCTGACCGGGCCATATCGCTGGTCAGGATCGCTGGTGCATCGCTAAGTGTGACAGTACCTTAAGCCTGGCGTAAACTACAGCTACAACATTTTTGGGTTTCTACTCCCCATCCTACATGAATCTACACTCACTGGCCACTTTATTAGGTACACCATGCTAGTAACGGGTTGGACCCCCTTTTGCCTTCAGAACTGCCTCAATTCTTCGTGGCAGAGATTCAACAAGGTGCTGGAAGCATTCCTCAGAGATTTTGGACCATATTGACATGATGGCATCACACAGTTGGCGCAGATTTGTCGGCTGCACATCCCTGATGCGAATCTCCCGTTCCACCACATCCCAAAGATGCTCTATTGGATTGAGATCTGGTGACTGAGGAGGCCATTTGAGTACAGTGAACTCATTGTCATGTTCAAGAAACCAATCTGAGATGATTCGAGCTTTATGACATGGCGCATTATCCTGCTGAAAGTAGCCATCAGATGTTGGGTACATTGTGGTCATAAAGGGATGGACATGGTCAGCAACAATACTCAGGTAGGCTGTGGCGTTGCAACGATGCTCAATTGGTACCAAGGGGCCCAAAGAGTGCCAAGAAAAAATTCCCCACACCATGACACCACCACCACCAGCCTGAACCGTTGATACAAGGCAGGATGGATCCATGCTTTCATGTTGTTTACGCCAAATTCTGACCCTACCATCCGAATGTCGCAGCAGAAATCGAGACTCATCAGACCAGGCAACGTTTTTCCAATCTTCTACTGTCCAATTTCGATGAGCTTGTGCAAATTGTAGCCTCAGTTTCCTGTTCTTAGCTGAGAGGAGTGGTACCCAGTGTGGTCTTCTGCTGCTGTAGCCCATCTGCCTCAAAGTTCGACGCACTGTGCGTTCAGAGATGCTCTTCTGCCTACCTTGGTTGTAACGGGTGGCAATTTGAGTCACTGTTGCCTTTCTATCAGCTCGAACCAGTCTGCCCATTCTCCTCTGACCTCTGGCATCAACAAGGCATTTCCGGCCACAGAACTGCCGCTCACTGGATTTTTTTTCTTTTTCGGACCATTCTCTGTAAACCCTAGAGATGGTTGTGCGTGAAAATCCCAGTAGATCAGCAGTTTCTGAAATACTCAGACCAGCCCTTCTGGCACCAACAATCATGCCACGTTCAAAGGCACTCAAATCACCTTTCTTCCCCATACTGATGCTCGGTTTGAACTGCAGGAGATTGTCTTGACCATGTCTACATGCCTAAATGCACTGAGTTGCCGCCATGTGATTGGCTGATTAGAAATTAAGTCTTAACACACAGTTGGACAGGTGTACCTAATAAAGTGGCCAGTGAGTGTATATTGATATTGTGTATTGTTAAACTCATTGTATGTATACAAGTGTACGTAAGCATAAAAAAAATCTGAACTGTAACACAGAATCAACTCCACGTCCTCCCATCACAATAATAACACCACAGAGTATTTGTAGCTCCTGCAAGTCACATGCCAAGGATTTAAAGAATGATTTCCTGAGACTCTCTAATTAAAGACCTTCTCTTCTTGGGGATTTGTTCTGTCCTACTTGCTAAGACAGATCTGCCCAGGATTTCCAATGGTGAATATTTTAGCAGGAATGTAGCCTTTGTTACTATGAATAGTTCCGTGCAGATTAGCAGTATGCCAATTTCCTGTTGCTTTTCAGAGCTGCTATTTGAGCCCCATTTGCTCCTAGCTCTTGCACAATTGAAAACAATGGCTAACTTCATTCAGGTTTCACTCCAGAGCTCTTTAGAAACAGTGGAAGTGGCTAAAGCCCTACTTTACAGCTAATTAACAATAGATAATGTTTGCACTGCATTTTTTCCAGATCTGATAAAAGGTAGAAGTACATATACTGCTTCTGCTGCAGATACTGTGACTTTATGGATACAATAACTGTATTAGCATTTGCAAGTAGCATTGAATATCTAGGGCTAGTATGTCTGTGATAAATAATCCCACAATGTTACAAATGGTTACTTCACCTTGGAGCCGCCCCCAGGGCTTGCATAGCATTGTTAAACCCAGACATACTTGGAAACACAGATCGCACATTCACAACTGTTTCTTCCACGTTTAGTTTAGGTTTCGTTAAAAGCTTTCCTTTTTTTTCCACTTTGTTTCTTCAGTCATAATGAAATGTATATTTCTGGCTAGACAGAAACAGCTGGACATCGTAAGGTCACTTACTTTAATTGACCCAGCATGATAATTAGGAGTTTATCCCCTTTAAGCAATAAAAATATAAAATCCTACATGCCAGTGTATATTGCAAAGTTTTTATTATTGGGAATAGTCAAATCTTCAGGTTCTAATTCCTATATTCTTGCTTTTGATCTGTTTCGCATTTTTCAATATTTTTCACCTTAATGGGGTCACGCTGTACATGCATTCTAATCTATGGACAGCATAGTATAGAGAAGGAGAAGCTGAGCCGAATGATGATGTCTCAAGTGGGGTACCACAGGGCTCTGTCCTTGGCCCTGTATTGTTCAACATCTTTGTGAATGATTTAGATGAAGGAATTGAGGGTAAATTGATTAAATTTGCTGATAACACAAAGCTAGGAGGGATAGCTAATACTAGAGAAAAGAGCGAGAGAATTCAAAAAGATATACTGTATATAAACTGGAGCAGTGGGCAGCAACTCAAAGAATGGTTTTTAACAGGGAGAAATGCAAAGTACTACATCTGGGCAATAAAAATGAAAAAAGCATATACAGAATGGGAGGAATAGGGCTAAGCAACAGCACATGTGAAAAAGACTTGGGTATATTAATAGATCACAGACTGAACATGACTCAACAGTGTGATGCAGCAGCAAAAAAGACAAATACAATTCTGGGATGTATTAACAGAAGCATACAGTCTAGATCACGTGAAGTCATTATTGCCCTCTACTCCTCTTTGGTCAGACCTCATCTGGAATATTGTGTCCAGTTTTGGGCACCACATTTTAAAAAAGATGTCAACCAACTGGAGCAAGTTCAGAGAAGAGCAACCAGAATGGTGACCGGTCTGCAAACCATGTCCTATGAGGAACGGTTGCAGGATTTGGGAATGTTTAGCTTGCAAAAGAGAATATTGAGAGGAGACTTAATAGCTGTCTACAAATATCTGAAGGGCTGTCACATTCTAGAAGGATCATCTTTATTCTTATTTGCACAAGGAAAGACTAGAAGCAATGGGATGAATCTGAATGGGAGGAGACACAGATTAGCTATCAGAAAAAACATTTTGACAGTTAGGGTGATCAATGAGTGGAACAGGCTGCCACGAGAAGTGGTGAGTTCTCCTTCAATAGAAGTCTTCAAACAGAGGCTGGACAGACATCTGTCTGGGATGATTTAGTGAATCCTGCTTTGAGCAGGGGGTTGGACCAGATGGCCCAGGAGGTCCATTCCAACTCTGCCATTCCATGATTCTATGATATGTAGGTTTGTGGGATGTATTCAGTGTAACTTGTTTTTTATTTTTTTTTTTTAAATCCCTGGTGTTTGTATGTAGTTGGTCCTATTAGAGATTGACAGCTATCTCTGCATGCACAGTCATACAAGGAAGACTGTCAATCACTGGACTCCTATACATATAAACACAGGGGTTTCAATGAATAAAATACTAGTTATACTGAATATTTTCACACAAAAGTGTAAACCATCCTGCCGTAGTTTAGATATAATGGATAACATTTTTTACATTATTTTTAGGAAAAGTTGGGCATCAAACTTTATGACAGCCATTGTAGTTTCCATAGCAAGTGGCATCTATCTATTCCAGACTCCTGAATGCGAAGTCTGCTAAGTTATACAGCCATTCCTCATTGGGAGGTGTCAGATGACCATGTTCACCAAGGTCAATAAGTGATTATTTCCTGTCTGTTGTATTCAGAGACATGCCAATATAAGAATATATTAATAACATTTATATACCATTGTTCTATTCCCTTTTGCCGGTACAAATTGACCTTCTTGAGCTCCCATACACAATAGAGAGCTGTCGGCAGCATAACGGTTTGGACGAATGTTCACGTATCCTAACCTATCCTATCCTGTGTTCTCTATGAGAGAGCTACTGACAGCTTTTCTCAGGTAGAACAAAAGGATTGACAGTCCGAAATTGGACATGCTGGAACCTTATCTCGCTCAACGTCATCTGTCAAGGAAGAGTCACTATGTTCCCATACACATTAGGCTGTTGGACAAGACCGCTGCTGTCACTGGACATGGTTGATGTAAGTCTAATTTGTATGGGTGTAAGGGTGCCTTTAGTATGCACCCTTATGTAGCTCATGGTGTGGTGAAGCAGCAGGACCTGAAAATCACAAGGGATTGTCAACCCTACTTAATTCTCTTACTTGATTTGTATATAATCACATGAACTTTCTGCTCTACACATTTGTAATTTATAAATACCCTCATCTATATTTTTTATGGGACTTCATAGTGTAGAATGGGCAGCTTGTACAATTACAGCCAAATGGATGGGTTATCCTCGCATCTTTTTTTCACTAGCATTAATTAACTAGGATTAATGGGGAATAATGCTCTAATGCATATTCCTTCTAATTATCTGGGAGTGGATGTTGCCATCAGACAATTCACCTTCTTGTTGCCTTTTGGCTATCTCTTCTGAGGGAGCCACCCAGTTCTAGAGGTATCCAGACAAGGAGACTCCATTGCATAATACCTCACTGTGCTTTGGCAAAGAGAAATAATCTTATGAGAACAAAATTGAATGTGTTAAAGTTCAGCTGCCAGTGCTCAATTCATCTGCTATAACACGAAAAGCAGGAGGCCCTCAACCTGTGCTTGCTGGTTGGAGGAATACAAGTGCCAAGACTCTAAGCAAGGTTGCTGAGCTGAGAGAGGGCTACATTTTAAGTGCAGGGCTGCAGATACGTGCATAGTTAAACACAATATCATAGTTTAATACAAGAGCATAGTTTCGTGCTTTCCAATGTTTTTATACTTTTATATCCACTGTTTATCCCTATTTAATATGTGCTCCATGGGCAATGGTATCAGGTGTGCATCTTGTGAGACCATGAATGCTGTGTGTTCGGGTTCGTCATATTGCAGATCGGATAGTCAAATTGCTGTGTGGGGCTGTGGAAAACCCAGCGGTCATGGTACACACAGTACCATTGACAAAGTTAGAGGGAGGTGGAAGGTCCTTAAAAATGATTACAGGGAACTAGAAAAGAAGCTGAAGGCCAGAACTTCATGGTGGTGTTTTCAGAAATACTGACGGTGCCATGAGCATCACTAGAAAGACAGCGGGAGCTGAGGGACATAAAAAAAAGTTGCTTAGAAATTAGTGCATTAAGGATGGGTTTGAATTCATGGAGAGCTGGGTCAACTTCTCTGTCCACTATAGTATGGACTGGCTGCAGTTCAATGTGGAGGATGCAGCTGTGCTTGGTGAAAGAATGTCAGATCGATGGAGAAGCTTTTAAACTAGGATCTGAGGAGAGGGTAGTTGTGCTAAAAAGGGGATAGCGTAGACAGAGTGAGACAGTAGGGGTTAATGAGCATTTAAGGGGGCTGTGATATGCAAGGAAAATAGGGAGGTGAGTAGGAGTAAAAAAAATGTACTATTAGTATTAAATGTCTGCTGCAAATGCAAGAAGTCTTGCAAACAAAATTAATGAATTGGAGACTCTTATGTCGCCCACAAAATATGATGTGGTGGGCATTAAGGAAACCTGGCTTGACGAAAGCCATGACTCCGTGACAAATGTAGAGGATAACACAACATTTAGAAAGGACAGGAAAAACAAAAAAGGTGGAGGGGTGTGATTTTCATTAAATCCAACTTAAGACCTGTGCTCAGTAATGACATTGAGGGAGCTGCTACAATGTACAGTCAATATGGATAAGTGTACATGGGGATGGCAATAATGGAAAGCTGCTAATTGGAGTTTGCTATATGCCTCCTAATATAGCTGAACAGGTAGAGGATGAAATGCTGCAACAAATTAAAAAAGCCAGGAAATTTTAATAGGGTTATTCTTAAGGGGGAATTTTAACTATCAAGGCATTCATTGGGACATAGAATCTTCTGGTTGGGCTAAACGCTTCAAGTTCTTATCCACAATTCAAGACAATTATTTCTCTTAGCTGGTAGATGAATCAACCAGGGGAGATAATCTGCTAGATCTGGTCAAATAAACCAGATACAATGTCAGATCTACAGGTCTGGGAGAATTTGGGATGCAGTGACCAAAATATGGTAAGTTTCAATGCAATTTTTAATCAAACATTCAAAAGGGGAAATGCTAAAACCTGGACCTTTAGGAAAGCTGATATCAACAAATTAAAGGAAGAGTTTAATTGTGTAGACTGGGACCATGTCATGGTAACTGGGGATACCGAATATAAATGGGGCATGTTTAAGGATATACTACTATAATCCTGTAGAAAACTTATATCCTCTGGTAATAAACTGTCAAGGAATAAAAAGAAACCATTATGGATAAATAAGACAGTACAACGTTTAATAAGGTAAAAACAAAGGGCATTCAAAATCTTGGAGGCCGAGAATACTGAAATAGCATTTCAGAAGCCTAATGATCTCAATAAGAAATGTAAAAAAAGAAATCAAGCTCGCAAAGGTATCTACAGAGAGACAAATTGCCAACGACATTGAGATAAATCAGCTAAAGTTTTAAAAATATATGAATGCTAAAAAGAAAAAAATGAATGGTATCAGCCCCTTAAAAAACAATAATAGCAAGATAATTATAGAGGACAAAGAAAAGGCTGAGATATTAAACAGGCACTTTTCATCCGAGTTCACCAATGAACTGACTGTTCCTGGAATCTTTCAAAAAGTCAAAAATCAAAGTTCACCATCTGATATAACTAGTTTAACACAAGAAGAAGTACACCTGCGTCTGCGCAAATTATATATTGACAAATTCCTGGGCCGGATGGCATTCATCCATGTATATTTAGGAAATTGAGCTCAGTAATTGACAGACCAATGTATGCCATATTCTTAGACTCTCTTGTAATTGGGTTAGTGCCACAGGATTGGAGGATGGTTCGTGTGGTACTGATATTTAGGAAAGGGAAGAAGGTAGATCCAGACAACTGCCATCCAAAAGTCTGACATCATTAGTGCGCAGAGTTTTTGAGGGCACTATAAGAGACAACCTGCAGAGATATATTGCATAGAATAATATAATAACATTTAATATAAGTCGTGTCTAAGTAACATGTTGGTTTTCTATAAGGAGGTAATACAAAAAGGGATATTGGTAATGCAGCTGATGTGATTTATCTTGACTTTGCAAAAGCATTTGATACTTTACCACATAACATTTTACCTGCGGATTCAGCAAAATCTGCGCAGAAAAATCCGCAGGAGAATCTGCACCGTGTGCACTCAGCCTAAATGTGAAATGTTGAATCTGGGAAACAAGAGATTGGGATTAATGCAACAAAACTGGAAAGTCAGGTTTTAGGGTTTCATTATATTAGTGCCATATCTAAATAACCTGACTAAAGCAGAGTGGCTTGTTTCCACTCACTAGTGCACATGCCCATTCAGCACATTCAGCTCTTCCCCTATGTGAACAACATTTAAAACATGTATAATAATCATAGATTGTAAGCTTGCGAGCAGGGTCCTCATTCCTCTTGGTATCTGTTTTGATCTATGTGTTTATTGTTATGTTGTAATGTCTATTGTCTGGACAAGTCCCCTCTATAATGTAAAGTGCTGCAGAATATTTATTAAAATTATTAATTATTATTATAATACTAGACAGAGACTGATGAAATCTTCAAATAAAAAGGTACATATGTTGTGCATAATCAAATTATGCCTTCATCATCACAAAAATAGTGGAAGACGAGAACATTAGCCAGAGATCCCCCCGTGTTGTGGTAAATGACTTCATATGTTGATCTTGAGTTATTTTCTCTTCTTGCTGATTTGTGGTGCATGTTCTTGCCCTTAAGGCATCTAAGGCTAACATTAAAAAATTGAAAAAGAACATGATTTACCAATTTACTTGTAGGTTAGATCGCTTGATATAATGTTTAAATGATATCATGGGTTTTGCATGTAGAGGTAAATTCACTTAGTTTAGTATAGCATCTCCATTAAATATACTACGTTTTTCTGACAACAAAACTCATATTTATATTTTGAAAAATTTGTCTTACAATGTTGCTGGACCTTATAATTTCCAACTAAAGTTTATCTTATGTTGCATTCCCGTGCGGTCAGCGGGCGCGTCAAAACAACGCATCCGCATACATCCTCATGTCCTGTGTAACCAATGTTAAAGATAGGTATGCAGGATGCATACAAAAGTAGGTGGACCTAAATGGAATAAGTGCAGAAGTGGGGGAGGAACTTCAGGGAGGAAGTATGCAGCCCTCCGCAGAGCCTCAGTACGCTAATGGGAACCTAGCCTAACAACAGGAACCCAGTAGAAGGATGACATATTTTCATACCATAGTTTTTCTTAAATATGAATTGACCACAACATAGGAATACCAGTGACAAAATGGTCAAATGTTAAGTGATAATGAAAATAACTTGGCACTCAACTTCTAGTATTCATGAGATTGGAGAAGAATTTAATTTAGGCAGTCTGCAAAAAACGTTTCGGCCAACAACCTGGCCTTCGTCAGTCCAACTGCTTAAGATAATTAGGTAAGGCGGTAGTGTAGTAAAAGATGTCAATTCCTTTTGCGAGGACTGTGATGGTGAGGCATCCAGCTCACTATTAAGGTGAGATTCTATGTAATAGTCTTTTGTAAAGAGATATCTTAAGCAGGTGGACTGACGAAGGCCAGGTTGTTGGCCAAAACGTTTTTTGCAGACTGCCTAAATAAAATTCTTCTCCAATCTCATGAATACTAGAAGTTGAGTGCCAAGTTATTTTCATTACTTCTTGGTTTGGGTAACCTACTTGTGCACCCTGCAGCAGTGCCACGCTATACTTCACAAATGTTAAGTGATACAAAATGAGCACAATTTATATCCAATAAAGAGACAGATATTACTATACTTTTTCCTCAAGCTACATACTTCTATATACAGGAAAATGCTTACTTTCTTCAAATATCTACTGCGCACAATTGCTGTATTATTTTCAAACCTCTCACGTCGTGTTCCTACCTTTATAGTTTATTGACATTTATACAACACAGTTTAAATATTTTTCCTAGACTTTGTGTATCAAGCGCCAGAAAACACCTGTTCATTCAGAACTTATCTCAAATGATCACCTTTTCTTCATGTCATAAAATGTTAACCATTAGACATAGTTCTGCACGAACGTTAAGGGCGAGTTGGACGTAGGGAACATGCAAAGAAACAGGTCAGAGTCAGTTTTAGCATTTTGGTAAAGTGAGGGTTAAATGAGTCTGCCGATTGTCCAAATACAAGAAAATATGGATTGATAAGGATGAAAACCCATTCTGCTCCCTGGCTGGCACATTTTCAGTTCTAACAACAGATGTCTGCTACTTAACAACTGATATAAATAGTTTCCAGTGTTGAGTCACAGTGTGGAAATTGTATTTCGTAGGGACATTCTAGCGTTCGGAGACAATTGTGGCCTATTTTCTCAAGAAGTATTCATTTACAGGAGAATCTGACATTGAGCGGAAACAACCCAAGAAGAAAAAGCAGTCAAAAATCCATAAAAACAAAATTTTATTAAATAATGTAAAATATTATATAAGGACATACGGTGTGTGGTAGGGAAAACAGGAATATAGAGCATAATGGTCAACAAAGGAGACCAGCCACACTGCAAGCATCGCACCAGGAATAAGCGTATTAAAGTAAACAGAATAGCAATAGTCAGACAGGGAAAGAATGGCACATATTGTTATGGCAAGGAGTGTATTGAAGCATCACCATATAGCCAAAGGATGGTATCCTATTACATGGCACACTACCCTGCCCGTGAAGAACACATGACATCCATAACTGATGCTATGTAAAGCATCAGGAACAAGAGCAAAAGTAAATATAGTTATACCTGGAAGCAGTGGTGGCAGTGGGGTCGGTCCGGTCCCCGACGCGCGTTTCGGAGCCAAAGGACTCCTTCCTCAGGGAACGCTCCCTGAGGAAGGAGTCCTTTGGCTCCGAAACGCACGTCGGGGACCGGACCGACCCCACTGCCACCACTGCTTCCAGGTATAACTATATTTACTTTTGCTCTTGTTCCTGATGCTTTACATAGCATCAGTTATGGATATCATGTGTTCTTCACGGGCAGGGTAGTGTGCCATGTAATAGGATACCATCCTTTGGCTATATGGTGATGCTTCAATACACTCCTTGCCATAACAATATGTGCCATTCTTTCCCTGTCTGACTATTGCTATTCTGTTTACTTTAATACGCTTATTCCTGGTGCGATGCTTGCAGTGTGGCTGGTCTCCTTTGTTGACCATTATGCTCTATATTCCTGTTTTCCCTACCACACACCGTATGTCCTTATATAATATTTTACATTATTTAATAAAATTTTGTTTTTATGGATTTTTGACTGCTTTTTCTTCTTGGGTAGTTTCTATTGAATGTGCAGTGTCCTTTATATTGGATAGTCCTAATATGTGGATCATGATATACAATATATATTATTGATCACAATTTATGGCCGTTTGGTCATATACTTTCCGGCCTCCACAGTACTATGTCTTCTCCCTACTCATTTTATTGAGCGGAAACAGTAGCTATGAGACTACTATTGTGTTCTGCTACTTTTAATACTAATTGCATAAACAATAAAGAGAATAATTGAGAATGGGAAATTTTGGTACATTTTGTATCTAACAAAAGTAAGGTTTAGTTTCTGGTCATAGGAATAAATCAATAATAAGCATAGATATATCAAGATTAAAATGTAAAGACAATTGTGCTTCATATGTTATATTGTTCTTAATACAATTGATTTATCTGATGCAGCTTTAATCGGTATCATAACCCATTAATTAAGTGTTACGTTTTGGCATGAGTCAATTATATCTTGTTGTAACATGTGGCCTGGTGATCAAAAATCATTCTGGATTTATTACATGCAACAGAATAATTGCTGGTCATACAGTAGTAATAAATAAATAATATGTATGATTATATCATAAGTTTTAGTATCAAGGAAGTCCATCAAGTTCATATGTTATATAAGTTGTTTCAGTTCTTTACCATATTGAAAATGGAGCAAATTTTAAAGGTATGATTACCACACTCTCAAAATATAGCTACTACCCCAATAGGCTGTGTAATGAATTGAGGGATGATTCTTAAAGGGGCTATCCGGTACTTTCATTATCTTTGCACATGGCGCTAAGTAGTAACAGGTAGGTTGTTGCTAACGACCTGCCTATTCTGCCCAACGCTAATCTCTGCTGACTCTGCACTAGTGGATCCCTCCTGCGGCTCCCACTAATGATACGTTGACAGAGTATCACCTTCTCTTCCATTCCGCTCTGTTGACAGAGCATGTCTGCCCATGTCATGCTGACTGACAGCTGTCTCTCCGCTACCTAACTGCAGGAGCTGGTTTTCAATCAGAATTACGTTGCAAGTGACGCCCACTCAACAGTGCAGACCGGAAGAGGAAAAGCTGCTCTTTTTTTACGAGAATATCGGGAATCGCCATCTTAGATTATTCCCATGCAGAGCAGGCAGGTAGTTAGCAACTACCTGCCTGTTTATGCTTAGCCACATACACAAAAATAATAAAACTCCTGGATGACACCTTTAAAAGTGGGTCTGCACTCTGCAACGGCTAATAGAGTTCACAAAAGAGAAGCCCCTTCTGTTAACTCTGATTTCCCTACTTTTATCTAAGCGCATGTGCACACTATGTCTTTTTCAGGTGAAACTGCTGATTTTCTCTAGAGGAACACGCACTAGAAAACACTTTGTTTTTTCTGACTTGTCTTTTTTTAGCATTTGTGGGGGGTTGGGGGTTGTTTCTTGACTGCTTTTTTGAAGTTTCTGACTGCCAGCAGTTTTTATTTAGCATGACAGTTTATGGCCAATTCGCTCAATTAAAAAACTTCCCTCCCTCCATATATTCATTCCCCTGCCCCTGTACCTCTTAAATTATAATAATAACACACAGGAGACCTGCTTTGAATATAATTAGCCAAAGCTGCCATTTATTAGCAAATAATAATAACAATAACCAAATTTAAATTACCAAAATTGGGAGAGGTCCTTGAAGCTACAAGATCTGGCACATTATCCTCACTCCACGACACAGACAGTGCCACTGCTTTCTACAATGCCACTCTTGCATCAGCTATGGATGTGGTTGCCCCTCTCGTTCTTGACAGAGTGCGATGTATCAACAGACAACCCTGGCACAATAGCACCACTAAAAAGATCGGGCAAGTGTCCAGGATTGCAGAGCGGTGTTGAAAGAAAACAAATTTGCGTAATTCGACTTCACTGCATTCAAACAGGCAACACTCGCTTTCAAATCTGCCCTCACCTCTACTAAACAGGCCTACTTCACTACCCTCGTATCGTCCCTATCCTACAATCCAAAACAGTTATTCAAAACTTTAACTCGCTCCTCTGCCCACCACTGCCCCTTCCAACCTCCCTCATCTCTGCTGAGGACTATGCCACACACTTCAAAAATAAGATCGACCAAACAAGGCAAGCTTCATTGTTCAACCACCACAACCCCTTTGTATGCCAGACCAATGCCCAAGCCCAATAACTTCCCTATCTAACATCACTGAAGGGGAGCTTTATTGTCTCCTCTCCAAATCGCACCTCACAACCTGTGCACTTGACCCCATCCCATGCCACCTCCTCCCCAACCTCACCACCACTCTTATTACATCCCTAACCCACCTTTTCAACCTATCACTAACTTCTGGTACCTTCCCTTCTGCTTTCAAACATGCCACAATCACACCTATCCTTAAAAAGACAACCCTCGACCCAACTGCTATGTCCAGCTATCGCCCAATATCGCTGCTCCCATTCGCTTCCAAACTCCTGGAGCAGCACATCCACGCTGAACTTTCCTCCCACGTCTCATCTAACTTGCTCTTTGACAATCTACAATCTGGTTTTAGCCCCCATCACTCCACTGACATAGCCCTGACCAAAATGACTAACAACCTACTTACAGCCAAAGCTAGCGGACAATACTCTATACTCCTCCTTCTAGACCTGTCCTCTGCTTTTGTCACAGTTGACCACTGTCTCCTACTACAGATCCTCTCCTCCTTTGGCATCTAAGACCTCGCCCTATCCTGGATCTCCTCATACCTTTCCATCCGCACATTCAGCGTCTCCCACTCCCACACTACCTCCTCATCCCACCCTCTCTCTGTTGGAGTCCCCCAAGGCTCTGTTCTAGGACCCTTACGCTTCTCAACCTATACACTTGGCCTAGGACAACTCATAAAGTCCAATGGATTCCAGTGCCACCTTTATGCAAATGACACTCAGATCTACCTCTCTGGCCTAGACGTCACCTCTCTGCTGTCCAGAATCCCGGAGTATCTATCAGCCATATCCTCCGTCTTCTCCTCTCGCTTCATCAAACTCAATGAGGGTAAATCTGAACTCATCATCTTTCCCCCATCTCACAGATCTTCCTTACCTGACCTATCTATCACAATTAACGACATCACACTTTCCCCCGTACCGGAAGTCCGCTGCCTTGGAGTAACCCTTGGCTCTGCCCTGTCCTTCAAACCGCACATCCAAGCTCTTTCTACCTCCTGTTGCCTTCAGCTCAAAAATATTTCCAGAATCCATCCTTTCCTCAACCCTCAATATACTAAAATGCTTGTGCATGCCCTCATCATCTACCACCTCGACTACTGCAACATCCTTTTCTGTGGCCTCCCTACTAACCCCCTCGCACCTCTCCAGTCCATCCTTAACTCTGCTGCCCGACTAATTCATCTCTCTCCTCGCTGCTTCTCTGCTTCTCCCCTCTGCAAATCTCTTCACTGGCTCCCATTCCCTCAGCGTATCGAGTTCAAACTACTAATACTGACCTACAAGGCCATCTATAACCTGTCTCCTCCATATGTCTTTGAACTAATCTCCCGATATCTTCCCTCATGTAATCTCTGGTCCTCCCAATACCTTCTTCTCTCCTCCACACTTATTTGCTCCTCACCCAACTGCCTCCAAGATTTCTCCCGAATATCCCCCATCCTCTGGAATTCTTTGCCCCAACACATCCGACTATCAACCACATTCGGATCTTTCAGGCGGAACCTGAAAACCCACCTCTTCAGGAAATGTTAAAGCCTGCAATGACCCCGCTCCCTCCTCACCACTACCGGAGCTACCGCCTCACCAACATCGGAGCTGCTGCAACCCCCCAACCTACTGTCTCCTTCCCCACAATCCTGTAGAATGTAAACCCATAAGGTCAGGGTCCTCTTCCCTCTGTACCAGTCTGTCATTGTTAGTTTGTTTACTGTAAGTGATATCTGTAATTTGTATGCAACCCGTTCTCATGTGCGGCACCATGGAATCAATGGTGCTATATAAATAAATAAATAATAATAATAATAATAATATAAACCAAAGTATTTGCAATTAGGATTATTTTATTCTCTAGCTCAAGGGCACCACACCACCATCAGTGGTAAAAAGAACATCACCACCGGCTCCCGGATACACCCCTGTCCAGAGCCCCACTAATTGCCAGATCAGCTATTCCTAATTCCATCCTGAAGGAAACCATTCATATAAATCTCCCCCCCAAAACAAATTCCAGCAACTCCAACAACCCCCACTCTACCTCTTCGACCACCGCGATCCACAGCAACAAAAATTCTTGAATATTCCCTAAAGGAAAAGATGGATTTTTAAAAAATTACTACCAGAATGCCATGCCAACATGCCAGCAAAAAAGGGTGGGTGGGTGGTACTCTTGAATCTGTGGTCTCCTAAAATGGTTCCTTTCCTGCACTTTTCCTTTATATACTCCCATTTATACTGTCCCCTCCCTCCCTCTATTGGCCTAATCCAATAACCATCAATCAATCAATCTTTTTTTACTCCTGGCCCAATCATTGAGTGGTGCCCCTGAGGGTTCAGTCACCACAGAGGTACTGCGCCTCAGCCATGGGTGTGGTACCCCACTCTCGGGTAAGGAGGGGGCACTACCTGGTACCCACACACTAGCACCCAACACAATACCTCTCTAGGCCAAGGAAGAACTAGGTAGAGGGTGTGGGTGGAGGAAGTGGATAGAGTAGGAGGAGTTAGAGTTAGTGACAGTTGGGAGAGAGAGGACAGTTGGTGGAAGGGACTAAAGGAGTGAGGAGCTCATTCCCAGACTGGAGAGTAGAGTGGAGTGAAGAAGGGGTCCTAGGTGCCAAGCAAGTGAAGAATCCACCCTTGGTGCCTGAATCCATGCTGATCGTAGTCAGGTAGAGGGACCAGTCTGCAGTGGGGGACCAGCACCAGACTAGTGGAGAGACTGTAAGACTCAGCTAGCAAACCGGAGACTGGAGTATATGTATGTGCGACAGCCGAATCCACACACATTCGCTGAAAAGGCAGCCACATAGTGTCAAGGGGACCAGGAGATCGTTGCCTGACAACCTGACAAGATCCGAGGCTGCTGTATTGAGACACTGTGTGTGAGGCGCAGGGCAGGAAAGGCGGGAGCCAGCGCAGTGAGATGACCAGAGAAGGAACATAAGAAAAGGGTTCTGGGAAAGTGTACCCCAAATTACCCGAGAGCTGGCTGGACCACCGACACAAAGAACACAGCACCCCGGCTTGGGAATGTAACTTGAGAGATCGTGAGTAGAAGTATTAAGACTGCATCCCGCTGTGTCCTCAGATTTATTTACTGCATCACCTGCCCTGCACTACAACCATTTCCATCACCTTTAACTCTATGACTGCCCTGGGCCTAGCTCTACCCATGGGGAGCTGAAACATCTCTGCTGCGTCACCAACCGCCACAGTGGATCTGAATCGCAGCGTTGGCCATCTTCATATTGCCAAACACCACAGGTGGCGTCACAAACTTGCCCCTATACCGTTTCCCATCTTTATTTCATTGCACGCCCAGGGCCACGGGCCGGGTCATTGCTGCCGTGACATCCCCTGAAGAACTGACCGGCTCGGTACCCAGTATCCCTGACCCAAACAGGCGCTGTCATTGTCATGGGGCCTATGCTCAACACGTTCAGCTCCAGCCCATTTTTTCTTTCATTGTATTTAGGAGACTTCTTATTGGCATTTTCCAGTTTGTTTGTTTTTTAACTCCATTCAACATTGAAGGAACCACTAACGATTTTATAGCAAAAAACACTGGCAAAGCGCTCATAAAGACACATAAAGGCATTTTCCGGGCAGCTTTCAAATCTTTCTGTTGACTTAGAAAGTAAAGTATAGAGCATTTTTAAAGCGAAAGCCACCTGAAGAATGGTCTGGTCACTTCTTTTAACCATTTGGCTTCTCTGGAAACCTGAAGCTCTTAAAAGATACTCAAAATCTGAACATGTTAATAAAAAATCGTTCATACATAGAAATGCAAATGTTAATTCTTTTGAGTGTTTTCTGGACACTTTTTAAGGAAGATTTTAGAGTGGGCCAGCCTGAAAAAGACATTGTGGGCACATGCCCTAAATGGTTTTTATGAAGATGCCCATACATTGTTAATAGCTATGAGCAATTCTTCTTGATATCTCATATAGAGAGAGAAAAGCAGGCGACTACAAGACATATCAGCAGAGGTTTATTTCTCCCAAGACCAAAAGAATAGGATGTTGAATTCCAACATGCTCAAACTTTCTTTTTCCCAAAATGATCTGTTGTGGAAATGTTGGGATACCCCTATACACCAATGGTAATTTTACAGCTTTGTGGAAATTAGATATTTTTTTCTGATTTTATTCTAACGTGTATGGCCACTGGAAGTCATACAACTATCTCTGTATTTAGTTTAGCAGTATATCTTGTATAAAGTTAAATTGCACCAGACACCTTTTTCCCGGCAGCATGCTGCAACGCATGCTCTCGACAGAGACGTGGATGTTATTTTAGTGTGTTGTAATGTGTGGAACAAATATATTTATATCTTATCCTATCTTGTCATGGAATGTAGCATAAAATCATCCCCCATCTGGGTAACTGCAACATAAAGTTATGACATAGAACAAGAAAAACATATTTCTGAAAGCTTCCATTGCCATAACGGTTCTGCTTACGTCTGTAGCTCCAAAAATAGAGGTGGCAACAGGGGGACGTGAAGGAAGAAAAGAAAAGCGTGAGCAACGTTTAGTCCACATGCTTTCTGAGATGAGGCTTTTGACATCATAGTTTCCTGCTAGGTATTTCTATTTCCCATAGCTCCAGTGAAATCACTTTGAGAGGAAGGCAGATAAAATACCAGCTGAAAACTTGTATCCACTCCAAAATACTACCAAAGGAAACACTGAACAAAGAACATTTGCAGAAAACAGCAGAGATGTGTCATCTTTTGCTTTATATCATATTATCAATGATTTAAGAGGGTTTTCCCCACATCTGGAACAATATTTTCATGTAAGATCTAGAAGACAAATGAAGTATATGTCAACAGGTCTTATGCAGGGCAAATTTTTAATCGATGAGAAGATGACTGAAAATAAGTGAAGATGGTAGGTATTATGGAAGTTCACAACTAAACAATGTTTCTATAAGGTCACGTTCAGTATTTGGTCAGAATTTTACATCAGTATTTATAAGTCAAAATCAGGAGCGGAACAATCAGAGGAAAAGTATAATAGAAGCACGTCACCACTTCTGTATTTATCACCCACTCCTGGTTTTGGCTTACAAATACTGAGGAAAAATAATGACCAAATGCTGAACGTGTGAATGTGGCCTTTATCAGCCCATGGTGCCAAGGTCATGATCATTGGTAGAAAATAATATCAGTGACTCATTTATGGCCTCCTGGTCTGTGGCAAAAGAGAACACACATATTCCAACAAGCACACACATACAGACACGGTTGTGTGAAAAAGGGTTGCCCCCTTCCTGATTTCCATTTCTTTTGCATGTTTCCACACTTAAATGTTTCTGATCAACAAATTTAAATATTAGACAAAGATAACACAAGTAACCACAAAATGCAGTTTTAAAATGAAATTCTTTATTAGTAATTGAAAAAGAAAACCAAACCTTTCGGGCCTTGTGTGAAAAAGTGATTGCCCCCACCCCTTAAAACATAAATTAACTGTGGTTTATCACATTTTTGGGTAGATGAGTTCAAATTCCCTAGCCAAACCCAGGCCTGATTACTTCCACACCTGTTGTCAATCAAGAAATCACTTAAATAGGACCTGCCTGACAAAGTGAAGTAGACAAAAATACTTCAAAATTGAGAAATCATGCCACGATCCAAAGAAATTCTGGAACAAATAAGAAACGAAGTAATAGAGATCTATCAATCTGGAAAATGTTATAAAGCCATTTCTGAAGCTTTGGGACTCCAGCAAATCACAGTGAGGGCCATTATCCACCAATGTAAAAAAAACAAACAGTGATGAGCATTTCCAGGAGTGGACGGACAACCAAAATGACCCCAAGAGTGCAGCGGTGACTCATCCAAGATGTCAAAAAAGACCCCACAACAACATCCAAAGAACTGCAGGCCTTACTTGCCTCAGTTAAGGTCAGCGTTCATGACTTCACCATATGAAAGAGACTGGGGAAAAATGTCCTGCATGACAGAGTTCCAAGATAGAAAAAACACTGCTGAGCAATAAAAACATAAAGGTTTGTCTCAGTTTTGCCAAAAAACATCTTGATGATCCCCCAAACTTTTGGAAAAATACTCTATGGACTGACGAGACAAAAGTTGAAATTTTGGAAGGTGTATGTCCCATTACATCTGGTGTAGAAGTAGCACAGCATTTCAGAAAAGGAACAGCATACCAACAGTAAAATATGGTGGTGGTAGTGTGATGGTCTAGGACTGTTTTTCTGCTTCAGGACCTGGATGACTCGCTGTGGTAAATGGAACCATGAATTATGTTGTCTACCAACATATCCTGAAGGAGAATGTCTGGACATCTGTTCATGACCTCAAACTGAAGCAGCAGGATTATGCAGCAGGACAATGATTCAATGATCCAAAACATACCAACAATTCCCTGTCTAAATGTCTTACGGAAAACAAATTTAAGACTTTGGAGTGGCTTAGTCAAAGTCCTGACCTTAGGCTGGTTTCACACTAGCGTTCGTGGGCGCAGCACAGGGCCGCCGCTAAGCCCCGCCCCCAGCCACGCCCCCTACGGTCAGTTCCTCCTCTGATCGCATGAGGCTGCGTGCGATCAGCGTATCTTATATTTAGCATTGGATACACTGATCGTGCACTGACCGCGCGCTGGTCTGATTTTGCTGGCGCTGCGCCCTTTTGGCACTGCGCCCAGCACACAAAAACACACTGTGTTGCATTTTTGTGCTCTGGGCGCAGCACCAGCAAAATCAGACCAGCACACGGTCAGCGCACGATCAGCGTATCCAACGCTAAATATAGGATATGCTGATCGCATGCAGCCTCATGCGATCAAAGTAGGAACTGACCGGAGGGGGCGCAGCCGGGGCCGGTGCTTAGTGGCGGCCCTGCGCTGCGCCCACGAATGCTAGTGTGAAACTAGCCTTAATCTCATTAAGATGCTATGGCATGACCTTTAAAAAGGCGGTTCATGGTCGGAATGTGGCCGAATTACAACAATTCTGCAAAGATGAATGGGCCAAAATTCCTTCAGAATGTTGCAGTTGTTGCTGCTAAGGATGGCAGTTATTAGGTTTAGGGGGCAGTCACTTTTTCAAACTGGGCTCTATATGTTTGGATTTCTTTTTTCCTTAATACTAAAGACTTTCATTTGAAAACTGCATTTTGTGGCTACTTGTGTTATCTTTGTCTAACATTTAAATTTGTTTGGTGATCTGAAACATTTAAGTGTGACAAACATATAAAAGAAGAAGAAATCAGGAAGGGGGCAAACACTTTTTCACACAACTGTAAATACACACACAAACACATACATGTGATGAATGATCTATAAGGTACAGGTATATCTAATTGCTGGATCTAATTAGTACAGATATATCTAGTTGCTGGATATTCTATTGGACCCCAAAGGCCTATGCTTATGGCAAAGGTGAGTGAAAGATTATATTGTTAATGCCTGGGAGTTCTGTAGCTTTCACTCTGTGTTTATGTATTGTAATGTAGTCTATGCTGTAATCACACAGGAATATATAACTAACGGTGCTGACATCAGTGTTCATCCTCGTGACATATTTGAACTTTGACACGCCATGTGCCTTGTTTGGCGTTTTTTTCAAGAAGCACAGTATAAAAGAGAGCTATACCTTACAATGTCACTAGGTTTGTCCTGATGAAGGGGCCCTGTGTGACCCCGAAACGCGCCGACTGTAACCTGTTCCAATAAATGATTTGATTTTAAGAAGTCTTCATTTCAACAGCACATAAGTGATATCTCCCTTTGTTTTCTGTAATTACACAGAGAAACATACATAAATGGATTGGCCTCTCCAGATTTAAAAAACATGGCGAGAATGCCATGAAAAAAGTTACAGGAAAGATGTATATCTTTGTACCCTGTTATCCAGTAGATAGAAAAATATTAAGATTTGACAGTCCTCAGTAGTTGATACCTTTTAATGGCTAACTAAAAAGATGGTAACAAACTGCAAGCTTTCCAGACTACTCAGGTCTTTTCATAAGGCATAGAGTAACACAAAATCTGAAAAGTCACATATTTGAAAAAAGTTGAATAATACTCAATTGTCATTCCAATGCTTCCCAGGTTCCCTGTTGTACTCTAATTTTTTGATCTTTCCTGACATACGCTGCAGTGATGGCCATCTCATCCAGATATCTTGACGGGATGTCAATGCTGCAGCAGGAAGCAATGTATATGCCTGGGGAGCACTGGGCATATCCCATATTTTTTTGACCATTTTAACCATTTAAAAAAAATAATATTTGGAAATGGTAACACTGTCAACTTCTTCACACCATCGTCAATTTCTGTTTTGTACATGATATCTTGGGAAGTGGTTAAGGCACCTATTCATTTAAGATGATTTTGTGTCCAGGGCTCTTTTAGCTGATAACTACAATTGCAAACAAATTTATTCAACCAATCATGCTAAATTAGGTTTATTAATAAATTTACAAACTTTCTGATATTTTCAATAAACCAACCAAACAAAAAGAACTTGGTAAGCTCAAAACAACTATTATGGTAAGTGTTCTCTCCAAATTCAACACAAAATCCCACTTTTACTGACTGCCGGAGTCTCAGAATTATTCAACCCCTTAATGACAAGCATCTTTAGTACTGAGTAGAGCATGTTTGGCTGTTATGACCAGTTGCAAACATAATGCATAGCCAGTAGTGATGAGCGAGTATGCTACGTTTGTTAGAAAATCCCCAACCGCAAATTATGCAGCTGCGGCGACAAAAAATAAATCTCCGAGCACGCCCCAAATACTCGGAGACCACTCGAGCATGCTCAGAAATCTTGAGTACCGAGCATATTCGCTCATCACTAGAGTTGAGCGACTTTTGGTTTTTTAGGGTCGCGTTTCGTTTCGTGAAACCCGACTTTTCCAAAAGTCGGGTCGAGCAAGATCGTCCGATTATAGGGAAAAGTCGGGGTCGTCCCGAAACACGAAACCCAATGTAAGTCAATGGGGAATAAAAGTCGGCAGTGAGAGGAGGACAGGAAACACACCTACAGTGCCCATTTGAATGCCAAAAGCATCAATTCTTCTTACTTAAGCTTGTCAACCTTAATTAACTTCATAATACAAGTTACGCACTGAAAAATGGGGGTTATTTGGCTAAAGTTGTGGGGGGGAGGGCTGGCTGCAGGTTTTCATGTGCCCTGGGCGAAAGAGCGCCCCTTTAACACATGCCACAACTCATCATGCTCCGATACGGCAGAGAAATAGCGGTATAGTACAATGAAAAATACCTCACTTTTTACATCTCATGACGAGGCCCATCTATTTCTCCATACAGAATCATTGGTCCCATATAATGTTTGAAACAGTATATGATGAGCTCCACATAATGCTACAGTATATGTTGGTCCCCATGGATGAAGCTCCACTGTCTTATGGGCCCAAATAATGCTCCAAACATAATGGGCCCCATTTCTAATGCTCTAGTGTATAATGGGCCCTGTAAATGCTGCTCCAGTGTCTGATGTCCACCTTTGGAATGTTCCAGTGTATGGTGGGCCCCATCTATCATTCTCCAGAGTATAGTGCTCCCCAAAAATTGCTGTCCCAACATTGAAAACAATCAAATAAGTCTCCTCGCTAGGGAATCCCTGTACTTGTCTGGATTCCTCGTCGTCCCCATCTTCCATCTCACTGCACAGTATTTCAACTTTGCAAGTGCTGTGATCCCGAGCAAGCAGGGGGGCCCACTCGTTGGCGACGGCACTGGCACAGGGCCCCTGATAGTACGGTAGTGTGTCTGATGGCAGGTGGGCTGAACCTGCACTTTCATCTGCAGCTTCCTCTTTGTCACCGTGTAAGATGGAACTGTATATGGGAAGGGTAACCTGAGTTTCATCAGGGTCAGATTCAGGTCGTGTAGCGTGCGAGGGGAATGTAGTGGTCTGGGTCAATGTACCAGCAGATTCATCGAGCAGTGGCTGGGCATCAGTGCACTTGTGTCGCCCCCAGGAGTACGGTCGCCACAGTGGCATTACCTTCTTCCTAGGGAGTGTGATGTCATGCTTGGGAGCAACGAACGATCTCTCTAGCAGGTTAACTGATTGGGCGGCGTTATTCCCACGAGTCATGACCCTCCAAACAGCGTTCATGAAGGCAAAGTGTTTGTTTTACGTGGGCAGTATGGTTGCAAAGCTGAACCTTAAAGGAATGTCCAGAAGGGCACCACCAGGAGTGGAGCCTACGGTTAAATTCGACTCCACCTGGGAAACCTCAACCATGCCAGCTACAGAACAGATGCACACATTGCAAGCTTAATTCCGATAACGAACGAGACTCCGTCATGCCCCGCGGTCCGAGTCCGGCTTACTAGAGGGACACGTGAGGCTCTGGCACATGAGATTGGCCAATAACTGGTGTGTCATGCCCTTACATGTCCGTGGCTGCATGTGCGCTACACTGAAAAGGCCAGCGTTTGTCGCTTACAGGTGCAGATAACCCGCTGAACAACGTTAGTGATGGGGATCACTGATTACAATTATTACCCGCGAACAATGATTTCCCAGTAAGTGCAGGTCAACCGCAGTTCCGGAATTAGGCCTAACCGTCATTCCTGAAAAAATGAAAAACTTACGTGTGCAAACCACAGGTGCTGTAGCTTGCTTAACAGCTCGCCAGCCGTTCTCACGCACCAGTATGGATTACACGTGATTGCACAAAGGTGAGAAAGGGTACCGTATCCCCAGATAACATGTATGGATAGCGTACACATTCAAAATATATGTCTATACATCAGGAGGCAGGCTCAGACGGTGTTAGGCCCAGTATGGATTGCACGTGATTGCACAAAGGTTAGAAAGGGTACCGTATCCCCAGATAACATGTATGGATAGCGTACACATTCAAAATATATGTCTATACATCAGGAGGCAGGCTCAGACGGTGTTAGGCCCAGTATGGATTGCACGTGATTGCACAAAGGTTAGAAAGGGTACCGTTTCCCCGGATAACATGTATGGATAGCGTACACATTCAAAATATATGTCTATACATCAGGAGGCAGGCTCAGACGGTGTTAGGCCCAGTATGGATTGCACGTGATTGCACAAAGGTTAGAAAGGGTACCGTATCCCCAGATAACATGTATGGATAGCGTACACATTCAAAATATATGTCTATACATCAGGAGGCAGGCTCAGACGGTGTCAGGCACAGTATGGATTTGACGGCCCAGACTACACAGCGGAGGAGCAGGGAGAGGTAAAGATTGCAAATGCTGGGGCCTTGCCCAAGCAAGGGGGGCCCACTCGTGGGCGTTGGTACTGGCACTGGGCCCCTCATAGTACGGCGGTGTGTCTGACGGCGGGTGTGCACCACCACCGTCAGAGACACTTGATTGCACTATGAAGGACCCTGTACCAGTGCCCGCGCCCAAGAGTCGGCCTACCCACCTGTCCAGGGCAACGGCACTCGCACGGTGTCGTGCGCTAGGTGGTGACCCCGGCCATGGGGGGGGAGGCAGCACAGTTAGGGAGTTTTAGAAAGTGGCATATGTTGATGTTGGACATTCAGCTGATGCAAAAGGTGAAATAGGTCAAGTCCCAGGAAGAGGTGGACCAAAGCAAGCCATTTTTCTGTCACCCTATGTGTCATCAAGGGAAGGTGGGACAAAATCCTTGGAAACCCATGCGTGGTTCATTTTAATGAAGGTTAGATCATTCACATTTTGGGTTGACAGACGGGTCCTTTTTTCTGTCAGGATTGATCCAGCTGCACTGAAGACTCTTTCCGATAGCACACTTGCAGCTGGGCAAGCGAGCTCCTGTAAGGCATATTGTGCCAATTCAGGCCAGGTGTCCAGTTTAGCGACCCAATAGTCAAAGGGGAATGACCTGTGTGGGAGAACATCGATATGGGAGGAAAAGTAGTTTGTAACCATAGTTGACAACTGCTGTCTCCTGTCACTTTCCATCGATGCAGTATTACCAGTTGTGTGAGCGGTACTTGAAAAATCAGTCCACAACATTGTCATGAAACCCCTGTCTCCAACGCCACTTCTGCTGTGTGCACCATGAACACCTCTGCCAAGCTGCCCCCGGCCCGTACTGCTCGTGTGAGAACCATCACCGCTGCTGTGTGCTGGGAATGCCTCAAGCAACCGATTTACCAGAGTTGCTTGTTTATTAGCCAATATTAGGTCAAGGTTCTCCTGTGGCATGATGTTTTGTAATTTGCCTTTATAGCGTGGATCCAGGATGCTGGCCAACCAGTAGTCATCATCGTTCATCATTTTGGCAATGCGTGGGTCCCTTTTTAGGATCTGCAAGGCATAATCTGACATGTGGGCCAATGTTCCCGGAGTCAATGATGCACTGCGAGTGCTGGTTGGAGGAGCACTTTCTGGCAAATCCACATCCCTCCAGTCATGCACAAACCCTGTACCAGACCTTGCCACGCCAACATTTTCACTTGCCCCACGAGATGCATCCTCCTCCCCTAAGTAATCATCCCCATCATCCTCCTCCTCCTCCTCTTCTTCCTCCACCTTGTCCAGGAGAGGTCCCTGAGCAGACAATGGCTGAATGTCATCAAGGATTCCCTCCTCCTCTTCCTCCTCATCAACATTGGCTGCAGACGCCTGCTCCTTAAGGTGCATCAAAGTTTGCATGAGCAGACGCATAAGTGAGATGCTCATGCTTAGGATGGCGTCGTCTGCGCTTACCAGCCGTGTGCATTCCTCAAAACACTGAAGGACTTTACAGAGGTCTTTCAGCTTCGACCACTGCACACCTGTCAACTCCATGTCTGCTCTCAAAGTGCCTGGCCGTGTATCCTCCCACAAATGCATTATGGCCTGCCTCTGCTCGCACAGCCGCTCCACCATGTGCAGGGTGGAGTTCCACCTTGTTGCAATGTCGATAATGAGGCGGTGGTTGGGAAGGTGGAGCAATCGCTGCAGCTTCTGCATACGAACGGAGTGTACAGGCGACCGGCGGATGTGCGCGCACAGTCTTCGCACCTTCTGGAGCAGAGCTGTTAACTCCGGATAATTTTTGAGGAAGCACTGCACCACCAGGTTCAAGGTGTGAGCCAAGCAAGGTATATGGCTGAGTTTTGAAAGGGCTATGGCTGCCACAAAATTACGGCCGTTATCACTAACTACCTTGCCTGCCTCAAGATGTACACTGCCCAGCCAAGACTCAGTTTGTCGCTTCAAGTACTCGGCCAGCACCTCGGCGGTGTGTCTGTTGCCCAAACACATCATCTGCAACACAGCCTGCTGACGCTTTCCACTAGCTGCTCGATAGGGGGACACATCGTGTGCAACAGTGGCAGCTGCAGATGGAGTGCTCGTACGACTGCGCTCTGTGGACGAGCTTTCGCTTCTGGAGGAGGAGGAGGGTCGAACGCCTACAGCCAACTGTTTCCTATACCGTGGGCTAGGCAGCACTGTCCCACCACCGCTGTCCCCTGTGGACCCTGCATCCACCACATTAACCCAGTGCACAGTGATGGACACGCAACGGCCCTGGCCATGCCGACTGGACCATGCATCAGTTGTGAGGTGCACCTTTCCGCTCACTGACTGCTTGAGTGCATGGACAATGCGGTCTTTCACATGATGGTGGAGGGCTGGGATGGCTTTGCGAGAGAAGAAGTGGCGACTGGGTAGGTCATAGCGTGGTACTGCATAGGCCATGAGTTCGCGGAAAGCTGTGCTTTCCACCAACCGAAAGGGCATCATCTCAAACGAGATTAGTTTGGCAATGTGGGCGTTCAAACCCAGTGTACGCGGATGAGAGACTGAGTACTTTCTTGACCTACTCATAGTGTCTGGGAGGGTGAGCTGGACTTGAGAGCTGCATATGGTGGAAGTAGCGGTGGACAGGGCGGACTGAGAGAGGGTTGATGATGGTGATGGAGTTGGTGTTCTTTCTGATGGCCTAGAATCAGTCTTTCATTGATATAACAGTGGGATTCCCTGACTGCTGTGTCCTTGCAACGACACCTCAACATTTGCTGCTGTGCTAACCGGTGGGCTTACAGTGGGGGAAACAATGTAGCGTTGCTGACTACCTTCGTTGTGATCAGTTGCACATGTGGCACTTGAGGTTTGGTGTTGTGTCCACGCTTGCAAGTGCATGCTGGTTAAATGTCTAAGCATGCAACTGGTATTCAAATTTTTCAGATTTTTCCCTCGGCTAAAGGTCTTTGCGCACTCCTTACAGATAACCTTGGCCTGATCATGAGGATTTTGTTCAAAAAAGTGCCACACTGCACTCTTCCTACTTTGGCAGACATTTTGCGGCCTAGCACGCTGTAATCTTTTGACCCTCTGGACAAGCTGTCCAGCAACTCTTTTGATGTTTGGAACTTGTCTTTGGAGTGCTACGGGCCTGCCAGATAACAGCTGTTGCGATGTCGATGTCTGCTGTGGATGCTCCTCATCTGAGCTATTGGAAGCAGCACCCTCTTCCCCCAATGGATGCCAATCTGGGTCAACAACTGGGTCATCCATCACCTCCTCTTCTATGTCATGTGCACCTTCCTCTGTGTCACCGTGTATGGTGGTATAGTGTGCGGGAAGGGGCACCTGAGTCTCATCAGGGTCAGAATCTGTCTCTGTACACTGCGAGGACAATGTAGTGCTCTGAGTGAATGTACCAGCAGAATCATCCATCAGCGGCTGTGCATCAGTGCACTCCATGTCAGATTCATCTTGGCCTGGGTAATTCACCATTTGACTTGATAATCCAGGCATGGTATGTGAAAACAGCTCCATGGAGTAATCAGTAGTATGGCCTGCGTCATCCTTCAATCTTGGTTGGGGTGAAGGACACAAGGAAAGGTGTGGTTCATGAACATGAGCCTCCAATGACGACTCAGTGCTTTTACTTTTTACAACTGAAGAAGAGGAGGCGATAGAGCTGGAGGCTGAGTCAGCAATGTAAGACAAAACTTTTTCCTGATGCTCTGGCTTTAAAAGCGGTTTGCCAACTCCTAGAAAACTAAGCGTTCGAGGCCTTATGTAGCCAGACGATGACGCAGGCTCAACACCTCCTGCATTCGGTCCTATTTTGCTCTTGCCACTACCATCAGATCCACCACCAACACCATCATTACCAGCTGCCAACCCCCGCCCAATTCCACGGCCTCTTCCACCAGCCTTCCTCATTTTTGGTAGAAATGTAGACAAAATCCAACAAACTATATAGTAATGTAAAACAAGGTACAAGGTGTCTATAGGACAGGGGAGATTTTGAATTTCTGCAGACACTTGTGGACACTGGACACTTTTGGATTGTGTGAGGCCCACTGATATCTGAGCGCTATGTGACAGGCTCGATGGCACAGCTGTGACCAAAGTGACTAGAGGATAAGGGAGATTTTGAATTTCTGCACACACTTGTGGACACTGGACACTTTTGGATTGTGTGAGGCCCAATGAATATCTGAGCGCTATGTGACAGGCTCGATGGCACAGCTGTGACCAAAGTGACTAGAGGATAAGGGAGATTTTGAATTTCTGCACACACTTGTGGACACTGGACACTTTTGGATTGTGTGAGGCCCAATGAATATCTGAGCGCTATGTGACAGGCTCGATGGCACAGCTGTGACCAAAGTGACTAGAGGATAAGGGAGATTTTGAATTTCTGCACACACTTGTGGACACTGGACACTTTTGGATTGTGTGAGACCCAATGTTAATCTGAGCGCTATGTGACAGGCTCGATGGCACAGCTGTGACCAAAGTGACTAGAGGATAAGGGAGATTTTGAATTTCTGCACACACTTGTGGACACTGGACACTTTTGGATTGTGTGAGGCCCAATGAATATCTGAGCGCTATGTGACAGGCTCGATGGCACAGCTGTGACCAAAGTGACTAGAGGATAAGGGAGATTTTGAATTTCTGCAGACACTTGTGGACACTGGACACTTTTGGATTGTGTGAGGCCCACTGATATCTGAGCGCTATGTCACAGGCTCGATGGCACAGCTGTGACAAAAGTGACGAGAGGATAAGGGAGATTTTGAATTTCTGCACACACTTGTGGACACTGGACACTGTTGGATTGTGTGAGACCCAATGAATATCTGAGCGCTATGTGACAGGCTCGATGGCACAGCTGTGACCAAAGTGACTAGAGGATAAGGGAGATTTTGAATTTCTGCACACACTTGTGGACACTGGACACTTTTGGATTGTGTGAGGCCCAATGAATATCTGAGCGCTATGTGACAGGCTCGATGGCACAGCTGTGACCAAAGTGACTAGAGGATAAGGGAGATTTTGAATTTCTGCACACACTTGTGGACACTGGACACTTTTGGATTGTGTGAGGCCCAATGAATATCTGAGCACTATGTGACAGGCTCGATGGCACAGCTGTGACCAAAGTGACTAGAGGATAAGGGAGATTTTGAATTTCTGCAGACTCTTGTGGACACTGGACACTTTTGGATTGTGTGAGGGCCACTGATATCTGAGCGCTATGTCACAGGCTCGATGGCACAGCTGTGACAAAAGTGACGAGAGGATAAGGGAGATTTTGAATTTCTGCAGACACTTGTGGACACTGGACACTTTTGGATTGTGTGAGGCCCACTGATATCTGAGCGCTATGTCACAGGCTCGATGGCACAGCTGTGACAAAAGTGACTAGAGGATAAGGGAGATTGTATTGCTTTTAAAAAAGCAGTTTGCAGAGCAGTGGGTAAACAGCAATGCCAGCCTGTCAGGAAGCCTTAAAAGGCAGCTCAACAACCAACACCACTGATACACCACAATATAGCCTCCCCTTGCACTGCACACACAGTGACTGGTGTGTTGTGCAGGCCAAATCGCTAGCAGCAGAAGCAGTTTTTTTTTTCTTCTCAGCAGGACAAAAAAAAAAAATTGGGATTGCTTTTAAAAAAGCAGTTTGTGGAGCAGTGGGTAAACAGCAATGCAGGAATGTCAGGAAGCCTTAGAAGGCAGCCCAACAACCAACACCACTGATACACCACTATATAGCCTCCCCTTGCACTGCACACACAATGACTGGTGTGTTGTACAGGCCAAATCGCTAGCAGCAGAAGCAGTTTTTTTTTCTTCTCAGCAGGACAAAAAAAAAAATTGGGATTGCTTTTAAAAAAGCAGTTTGCGGAGCAGTGGGTAAACAGCAATGCAGGAATGTCAGGAAGCCTTAGAAGGCAGCCCAACAACCAACACCACTGATACACCACTATATAGCCTCCCCTTGCACTGCACACACAGTGACTGGTGTGTTGTGCAGGCCAAATCACTAGCAGCAGAAGCAGTTTTTTTGTCTTCTTCCCTGCCTAACGCTCTCCCGACAGAATCAGCAGCAACCTCTCCCTATACTGAGATCGGCAGAAGTAAGATGGCGGTCGGCGTGCACGCCCTTTTATACCCCCTGTGACGCCCACCAAAGCAAGCCAATCACTTGCATGCCCTTCTGAAAGATGGTGGTGACCCCTGCCTATGTCATCACGTTGCCCACAGTGTCCGTGGATCCTGATTGGCTGAAAAAGAGCGCAAAACAAACTTTTGAAACGCGACTTTGGCGCGTAAGTCGCCGACCTCGTGGCCGACCTCATCCTAGGGTCGGGTTTCGTTTCATGAAACCCGACTTTGCCAAAAGTCGGCGACTTTTGAAATTTTTCGACCCGTTTCGCTCAACTCTACTCATCACTAATAGCCAGACACGAATTCTGGCAGTGTTCCTGAGGAATCTTAGCCTAATCCTCATGGGCAATGGTCTCCAGATTACCAATATTCTCAGGCTGTTAGAGAGTGGTCCAAAAAAATAACAGTAGAGACCATTGCCTTGAACAAATAAGGAAAAGGACAGAGAATATATTGAATGTTTCTAAAGCTGCTTAGGATTGGAAGCATAATTCACAAGCTCAAAGTTGAAGCAACACTGTCTACACTACCTGGATGTTGCAGAAAGAGGAAGCCATCACTAGAATTCTAAAGAGCCAGGTGGTCAAAAATCCTCCAGCAGCTGTAAGCCACCAACAGCAAGATTTGGTGGCAGTGAGCACTGTAGTTTCAATTTGCACATTAAGCGCTTGCTCACCCTAACGTATAAATTGGAAAAGTGCAATGCAAGAAAAAATTGGATTGCGCTCAGACCAATGTTATTCAGTGAGGCAGTGCAGGGCAGATCTGTGTATTTTTTCTCGGCTGTATTCGGCATGAGAAAAAAAATCGCAGCATGTTGCAATTTCACTCGGAAATCTGATGGATGTGAGAACAAAATTGGATGCCATACGGACCATCAGTATGGCATAAGATTTTTACAGATACATTATAATTCTGTAGCATAGGAAACTGTAAATGGTCCTGTAAGTAGTTAATAGCTGCTGGGTAAAAAAAACGGATTGCGCATGGATGACAAGTGAGAAAAAAAATCGTCCCACTTTTCAGGATAAGAATGGGACCGATTTTTTTTTTGTTCATTAGTGTTAGCGAACTCTAAGGTGAATACTAACTGCTGAAGGTTTCTATACCCAAACTTATGAAATATATTCTAAAATATGATCAAAATCACATGAAATATATTCTCAAATATGATCAAAATCTTTAAGTAAGCTGCAGTTTTACAATTTTTATCTAAGAAGCGTTAAAATAAAAATGGATCTTTTTGCGCTTATGGATCAGCTATATTTTTTGAGGAAGAAGGATAAAGCAAACACTGAAAAGAACACCCTGCCGACGGTAAATCATCATGGTGCCTCTGTAATGCTCTGTGGACGCTCTTCAGCTGAGCTCACATATATGTGATTATGTCAGGGGTAAGCAGATGGAATGTCAACGGTTGATCCTTTTGTTCAGTGCTGCTAGAGGAGTATGACACTGGGCCTTTTATATTGCCCATTCTGCACAAACAACTACAGACCAGTCTCCAATCTCCCCTTCATCTCTAAACTCTTGTAGCGCCTAGTCTACTGCCGCCTTACCCATTACTTCTCCACTCACTCCCTCCTAGACCCTTCACAGTCTGGCTTCCGACCCCTACATTCGACTGAAACTGCACTCATCAAAGTTACCAATGACCTTCTGACAGCAAAATGTAACGGTGAACACTCTCTGCTCATTCTTCTCTACCTTTCTGCAGCTTTCGACACTGTTGACCACCGTCTCCTACTCCATAGGCTCCAGTCACTAGGCATTAAGGACATCGCTCTCTCCTGGTTCTCTTCCTATCTCTCTGACCGCTCCTTCAGTGTTTTGTTCGCTGGCTTCACATCATCTCCTCTTCCTCTCGCTGTCGGGGTACCTCAGGGCTCAGTCCTTGGCCCCCTCCTCTTCTCTCTCTACACAGCCCCAATTGGACAGACCATCAGCAGATTTGGCTTTCAGTACCATCTTTATGCTGATGACACACAACTATACATGTCATCCCCCAACCTTACCCCTGCTATACTACAGAATGCCAGTGACTGTCTGTCAGCAGTCTCCAACATCATGTCCGCTCTCTAGCTGATAATTAACCTCTAAAAAACTGAACTTCTTCTGCTCCCGCCGTCTACTAACCTCCCTAAATCTGACATTTCCCACTCTGTGGGTGGCACCATAATAACACCCCGGCAGCAGGCGCACTGTCTGGGTGTTATGTTTGACACCAACCTCTCCTTCACATCCCATATACAATGTCTTGTCCGTTCTTGCCGCCTACACCTAAAGAACATCTCCAGAATTCGCCCTTTTCTCACCATGGAAACAACAAAAACCCTCACTGTCACATTGATCCACTCCTGCCTGGACTACTGCAACGCTCTATTAATTGGCCTCCCCTTTACTCGACTTTCCCCTCTCCAGTCCATACTTAATGCAGCAGCCTGGGTTATCCATCTGGCTATTCGAGACTCGGACGCGTCCGCTCTTCGCCAATCATTACACTGGCTGCCCATTCATTATAGGATCCAATTCAAAGTACTTGTTCTTACCCACAAAGCTCTCCACAGTGCGGCACCCCCTTACATCTCCTCCCTCATTTCTGTCTATCAGCCTAGCCGACCGCTGTGCTCTGCAAAAGACTTTCGACTAACCTCTGCACTAATCCGCACTTCCCACTCCCGACTCCAAGACTTCTCCCGCGCTGCACCAATCCTCTGGAATGCTCTACCCCAAGAAATTTGGACTATCCACAATTTGCACAGTTTTAAGCACTCTCTCAAAATACATCTTTTCAGACCGGCCTATCACATTCACTAATCAAAGTCATTTTATGTGTAAGTGTGCGTATGTAGCCCATTCACTATCTCTATCCCCCACCTTCTCAAGATGGCTGGACCATCATTGTAAATACATAATTGTAAATACACACCTGTACTTTGTATCTCCCCCACCTCATTGTAGATTGTAAGCTCTCACGAGCAGGGTCGTCTTATTTTACTTTAATTGTTGTATTGTTAACGATGTTACTTATGACTTGTGTTTTGAAACTGTTAAACTGTAAAGCGCTGCGGAATATGTTGGCAATATATAAATAAAGATTATTATTATTATTGTACACAAAAGTGCTCTACCGAGTATTCCTGAGTATTGAGGTGTCAAGATGTATAGCTTTCAGCCAAATGATCATTCTGTGTATGTGTATGGGGACATAAATTGACTTGCGATTTCAGTTTTACTTTACAAGATCACCATTCATCCATTTATATCTCACCCAGATGATTCTGATAAGAGATGATATCACTATTAGCAAAAATAGATTAGTCTGTATCTGTTCCCAACATTTTACGGAACATTTCACTGTACGGATGAATGGTGTAAGGTTTGGTAATGTTTACATCACATAGGTAATTGCTCCACCAAATTATAAGATGACAACGTCTCGACTGCTTGATTAATCTCAATTATACAGTTCAGAAAAGCTGTAGACAATAACATGCCCTGCCGACACTGTATTTAGCTAGCTGTGATGGCATACAGCTAATTCATGTGTCATATCAACTACATGCTAATTACTTAAAACACATCGATAAGCAATATGAATCACGCTGTCGCATTCTGTTATGTGCCAAGCATATACGGGTCGATTTTTTGTTTACACATGAACTCATTCCTATGAGCTAAATATGGCCTTAAAATGAAAAACATACAAGAAAAAACTCATGAATATGACCGTATTGTGGCTCTATACAGACTGCACGTTGTACAGATAGGAAATATGGAACC